>NW_027496380.1:0-269327 GCF_021521415.1 Bidens hawaiensis | reverse complement strand
GTACAAGCCAACCATAAATAAAAAAACAAGATTATGTTTAAAATATTAATCTTATCTTAAATATATATAAACGAAGCCTCCTAAATTCTCTCAAACCACCAGATTGCTTCATTTGTTAATGAAGGTTTCTCATGCATTTAAGCCGAATTCACGGGTTTGGGTCTCACCAAACCCAGACAACCTTTTAAGCGGGTTATAACATCTCATATATTAAAAATTAATGTCATGAATTACTTGATATGAAAATCCTATAAAATAGGGATCTGTAACATCCCCAAAATTTCGAACCAATTTGACAACTTAGAAAAATTGAGGGATCAAAAATAATATCAAGACAAGTCGTGAGAAAATATTAAATAAGGAAATATAAGAAAAATAAGGAAATAAAAATATTTCCTAAGTTAAGTCTTCTTACATGAAAAAAACTTCATCCCACATGAAAAGATGTAAGAAAGTGAAAGCCTTACACTTGGGTATAAATAAGGAAATGGTATCAATCCCACATAGAAAGTGGTAAAGAAATGGAAGCTATTTATAAGATATAGAATTTCCATAGTTACATTCTTTTATAAATATCATGTACCAAGTGGTCATAGCGGAGGGTGCGTAGCACCCGACGCGCACACGCGCACAGGGCTCGAGCAATGGCGATGGCGATGGCGAAGGCGACGGCGAAGGGGCGTTGGGCGCAATGTGGCGCTTTGATGGCGCACTTCGCACGCTCGCATCGCCGCGAGCCGCTTTAAGTGACGCCTTAGTATTTTTGGACAATGAGATTTAGACCAAAAGTGACAAGCTAACAAAAGACAAGGGACTGAAAATGAAAATTTGTATACAGGGACCCATCGCGATACGCGATGAGTTCAAGGAGACGGCCATCGCGTAGCGCGATGGGCCGTGATGACGCATCACACACGTGTCACGCTCTGGTGAAACGTGGCAACCGGGCATGACACGTGTCAGACCACGTGGAGACACCTGGCAGACGTGTCAGGCCACGTGGCGACACGTGGCATGATCTCAGAAAAGTACTCGTCGTGATACGCGACGGTGTTGAAAAAGGGGCCCATCGCGTAGCGCGATGGGATCCAAAATTGGCTATAAAAGGGGAGGCTCACGACATTTCTCACACACACTCTCACACTCTCTCTCTCTAGAAAATTACTCTCTCTACCTCGGTTTGCGTGTCGAACACCGTTTTGCGTGCCATCGACCCGACAAATATCACCTCGGAATCCGTGCCAAATACCCGATGTTTTCCTCGAAGTGCGTGCCAACCAAAAGTAAACCGACATTCCGCCTCGAAGTACATGCACGACCCGACGACACGTGAACATTGTAACATCCTAAATATTCTAATAATAAATAGAGAATGTTGCGTTAAATGGTCGGGCGTTTAATGTTACTAATTAACGTCTAATAAAGAAAAGATCATGGATTTGGACTAATTATATGGATTAAGAGTAATGGGCCTTAGGTCCATGGGCTTTAAGGGATATAAATATCCCCTAAAGCCAAGCTAAAACCCTAAACCCTCATTTATTTCCATCCTAATCTCTACACACTCAAAAACACACACATCCTCCACCTCACACGGCCGCGAGAAAGAGAACGGGATTCGAGTCCAAAATCAAGCCAACCATTATTAGACCTTCGATATACGAGATAGATACGAGATAACCAAGAAAACCGCGACCACACCGAACGCATAAAGGTATGCCTTTTACCTTAAAGTTTACGTTTTTAGGATCGGTTAACTTGAAACGGTGATAGATTGGGTCTAAACCAAACGTAAAGTAGCAAACTTGATTCTAGGACGAACCTAATAAACCCATAAATATGTACGGTTCGTTTAAGATAAACCGTAGATCTTGTATTGAACGTTCATGAAATTAAAGGTCCAAACTTTACGTGTTTTCGGGTCAAATCTTATCCAAAAACGACCATAGGAATGATCGCGGGTTAGTCAAATACCATACCCATGGATTTCTCTGTAAAACGATGATGATTTTGAGGGATTAAGATTGAACAGAGGCGCAACTGGGCAACTTCGCCTGCAAAGCCATAACTTCGCCTGCAAAGCTTAACTTCGCCTGCAAGCTTAACTTCGCTTGCAAGCAAGTTCGCCTAACTAATTAACTTCGCCTGAGTTAAGTTTGCTCATTGCTAACTTCGCCTAAAGCTAAGTTCGCTTAAGGTTTAACTTCGCCTAAAGCTAAGTTCGCTTAAGGTTTAACTTCGCCTAAAGCTAAGTTCGCTTAAGGTTTAACTTCGCCTAAAGTCAAGTTCGATTAGAAAATAAATTAAAAACCTAATGAAAAATGTGTTAAGACAGTTAGGGGCTGCCGCCCCTAGACCCCCGCTGCCAGAGGCTCTGCCCCTTGGACCCTGCTAGGGGCTGCTGCCCCTAGACCCCGCTGCCAGGGGCGCTGCCCCCGGACCCCCGTTCGTCGTGGGTTATATAAATATAGAAATACAACATGAGTAGTAGTAGTTAATTAATACATGTAAATATTATACAGTTAGCCGTGCACGGCTCAAGAACGGAATAACGATTAACGGAGAGCGTAACAGGATTCAGGTGAGTTTCTAGCCCCATTTATGTGTTATGTTTTCGGGGCTGTGTGCATACTCAATATGTTTGTTAATACGCTTATCCTAAGAGATAAGTGTATGTCTTATGTGAATTATGTGATATGTATGAATGATGGCTTGATGGTACGTGAACGATCTTCGGATATTGCACGTACTGTCAGGTTGTAACGCTATGTATAAGGTAAGTATGATATGTATGCTTATGTGTATGAACGTGATAAAGTTAATAAAAGAAGGAAAGGATGGTTGTATGGTTACGAAAAGGGTACCGAGCCCTAATAATACTCGAGGTATGATGTATGGTTGTATGGTAACGAAGAGGGAATCGAACCCTACCAATATTCGAGAACTAGGGAACCGAACCCTACTAATATTCGAGGAAAGAGGGTACCGAGCCTTATAATACTCGAGGAAAGAGGGTACCAAGCCTAATAATACTCGAGGAAGGAGGGTACCGAGCCCTAATAATACTCGAGGAAGGAGGGTACCGAGCCCTAATAATACTCGAGGAATGTATGGCGTAATGCTCTTTATAACGTAAGATATGAAAGCAAGTTAATACAAAAGAAAGTATGAAAGTATGAATGAAAGAATATAAGTTTATGTGTATTGTATAATGTATGATTAACTAGAACTCACTCAGCGTAGCTGACTTTTAGTATGCACGCAGGTGAGTAGGATGAGGCAGCTCGCTTGAGGAGACACGTGGCACTGAATAAGCGGCTGGCATCGGAAGACTCAAGACGTTTAAGTTTAACGTTTTGTTTATTTTGAAAGACAAGATGTTGTTTTAAGACAAGATGTGTTTTGTTATGAAATGTTTTATGAAAGCTTTTATATTTCGCGAATGTTTTTAATTAACTCTGATATTTAGAACTGCGTTTATGAGTAAATCCAACACGAAAGTAGGGCTACCGGTAACGGGGCCTTACAAGTTGGTATCAGAGCAAAGTTCGAGAGGTTTAAGCATCCTACATGCTTAGACTCGAACAGAGAATTGGATCTAAGTAAGAAAAGAAACAAGATGCCAGTTCAAGAATGCCATGGGTCGCTCAAGCAAGCTCAGCAAAGGTAAGATGTATGATTAAATGATGTATGATAACAGATAAAGAAAGGATATGTGATCGATAAGGATAGGATTAATTGATTGTTTCGATTGACTAACTGTTTAAGTATAATCAGCACAAATGGACTCATAAAAGGAAGTGTGTAGGACACGGAAAGTAACGTGATCAGCTAATCACAGCTGGCCACTGTTATTACCTGTTAGCCTTACTATCCTTGTACTAAATAGTTCCTTGAGTGATGATGTTTGTGTTTTCCCTTTTAGAATACGATGGCTGGAGCTGGAGACATTGTTGGAGCTGGAGGTCGCACTGGACGACGCGGCAGGCCTCGTCGTGTCCAGCAACATTTGGTTGAGACAGCTTCCAACACCGGTTCAACCTTGATTACGATTAAGAATAATATAACTTTTCTTAAGCAAAGTTTATAGTTAAAATAATATTTCTTTAATATTAAGAAATATAATATTCAAATAGTATAGTTAAACAATGTTTCTTTTTGAAGAAGAAACTCAGTATAGACGTTTCTTCCTGAAAAAGAAACGTAGCATATAATTGGTAAATAAAGAAAATGACTAAAGGTCTAAATGTTTTATAAACAAATGATTTTATCAAGGTTGAAGTTATACCAAAATAGACTAAAGGTCTAAAGCTAGATCACTGATCTAGTTATTTATACAAAGGTTATTCTCGTACTATAGGTCTGAGGTAACAAAACAAGAAAAAGATAACAGAAAACATGAATCAGTATCAGAAACTGATTATAAACAGAAAAGGTGAATACGCCCCAAACCTTTTATATTGAGTTAGAATGTTTGCATAGGATTTACGAATCCTTAAAACTTTGTGTACAATAATAAGAAACGGACACTCTGATTAAGAGTATACATGTGTCTGGATCCATTCATACATGGTGACTCAGCATTTCCCCGAGGCCTTGCATATCATCAGCATGCCTCTGAAGGTCTACGGGATTGTTCAGAGAAATGATATTGTGTATATAATTAATTGTAC
Source organism: Bidens hawaiensis (assembly GCF_021521415.1). NCBI lineage: Eukaryota > Viridiplantae > Streptophyta > Magnoliopsida > Asterales > Asteraceae > Bidens > Bidens hawaiensis. The sequence continues at coordinate 264,654 of NW_027496380.1, read as the reverse complement.
AAGGTACTTAGGGTAATTTGATCCCAATTTAGTTGGGTGCCTAATGAGTAGTCACAAAGGTATTATTGTTGGTTTGACAAAGGTTTTGAAAAGATATTTTAGAGTCAGCGTTATTCACCAGCTTTGTGCTGACGTATTTTCCCACCCATGTTACAGGGAAACAAAAAGGTTAGAACAGACAAGCAAGAAGGAATAGAAGATTGGAGTTATAGTCATTAGATGTTATCTGATGGCTCAGATATTTTATTTGGAAATATTATAAAAGAGTTATGTTTTCCAAAGAAATGTATTTGAAATATCAAACGGGTAATTAAACCTGAGTTTTTAATAAGTTTTCAATATAATAATATTTTACTAAAGACTTCCGCTAAAACAAAATCCGCAACTCTGATATATTTACAAAACAGGTACCAACTTGTGGTCACACGCCTAGGCCCTAAGATGGGGGTGTGACAGGATCTACTAAAAAATAGTATCCGGTTGTTTTTTAAAGATATTATTTATAATTAATAAACAATTTTATAGTAAAAAAAAAGCTGGTCGTGGGTCTCACCAAACTCATATAGCTTTTAAACCGGGTTATAACGTCTCATTTATTTGTGAACCCCGTTCATCATCAAATCCTAAGTATATTAATAATTTCGTTACAATAAATAAAATTAAAATCTAAAAAAAATATATTAATATTATAAATGAATAATATAAAACAACTCCGTATTACAAGGGATAAAAGCTATTATATACTCCTATATGATATCTAAGAAAAGAACTTCATGATTCTATTTTTCCAAAATAAACCAAAAGAATAAATTTAAATGATTAGTATGTCGATAAACAAATTTATGAGAATGTAGTCAAATGTATACTATAATAAGAGGTATTTGCTACGGCCAAATCTGTAGCAAACTGTAGCAAACCTGGGTTTGCTACGAGATTTGCCACAGATTTGGTCCGTAGGTACAAATCTCGTAGCTAACTTATTTTCTACGAGTTTTTGCTACGGAATTGGAATTTTGCTACGATCTTAGCTATCAAAAGAGACGTTGCTATTTTAGTTACATTAGCTATAGATTTTAGTACAAAATTGTTGGCTACGGATTGTTAGCTACGAATTATTAGCTACAAGATCATGCTACGTTTTTTTAGCTACGAAATTTTGGTACAATATATAGTTACGTAACTTTGCTACGGAATTTTTTAGTTATACAGTTTGCTACCGAAATTCAACAACTTTGGCTACGATAATTGGCTATGATTTTTGCTATAAAATTTAGCTATAGATTTTGATTGAATTTTGCTATGAATGTTGCTACAGATATTCACATGCTTTCGCTACGAATTGATCAAGGTTTTTACTACGAATTTAGCTATTGATTTTTACGGATTGTTTCGATAATTTTATTTATATTCTTTTCCACTTTTCCTATAAACAATATGTATTTAAATTTTATAAAATACCATATCAAAGATAAAAATCCAAACCAAATAGCATAAAATATCCAAAAGTACTACAATAAAAATTGGAATTTAGTTTTGCAACATAAACACATAGATCTTAACTTGGTGAAAATTTTTCTAGTTGGTTTCATGGCAATAGCTGAAGTTTCTAATTCACTTGAGCTTAATCTCTCATTTTCTTCAGTTTTCTCCAACATAACATTTTTTTTCTGTCTTTCGTTCCGACTCCACTCCTTATTCTGTTTCCAACTCAGCTATCTTATTGTTCCAACTCCGCTCTATCATGTGCAGCTCAACTAGGATTGAGCTCCCGACACTCAACGCCACAATTATTGTTTCTCCGTACACCACAAAAACCATTACCAACACCATGAGCATCACCACCACCAAAATTATCTTTACTACTAGTCATAATGTATACACTGACACCCTACATACAAATAAAATTATAATAAATTAAAATTTTAGCATTGGATGATATACAAACTACATTATATTATATATATTAATCTGAAACATCAACATATATATATATATATATATATATATATATATATATATAATTAGTCGTACCTTTAAATTGAACAACAAAAGCGCCTTGTGAAGTTGTAGCGACGTGTATAGAAAGTGCTCCTGAAAATCACAGTAAAACAAAAGATCTATGTTTCATTTTACTAATATTAAACCTGATGATGAGAGATCTAATATTTAAGTTCGTACGTAACTTAGAAAAACTTAAACACATACTATGTAAGCTGTTATATCTTATATAACGAGTCAATAACAAAAGCAATCGAGAAAGTAATAGGCAAACCAGTTAACCGAAGATGTTATATAAAAAAAGTCATACTGCATATTCAAAAAAACACACCAATTTAAAAAGTTTATGAACAACCAAAAAGTAAAAGTAGGCTAATATTAAGAAACAAAATGAGGAAAATATAATTTTAAGGTTGCCACATAAATTAACTAAAAAACATAGCATAGACATATTACGAATTGGTTGTTGGATAATTTACAAATGTGGAGTCAACCCATATAAATGACAAATAAGAGATATTACCTTTGCTTGAGGAGTCCGAATAAGGCTGTATTCTTTTAGTCAGATTAAGGAGAAAATGTGAGCGGGAAAATCCGATTAGTGCTCTATTAAAGCTTCATCATCATTGCTGGTGAGGAATGATTGAGGAAAGAATGGGCGGTTAGGGTTTTATGAGATAAGAATGAGCAGGGAGGGACCTTTTAGAGCGGGCTCGGTTAATTTGAGTGATCAAATAATTTTGTTTTGGCGGTCCATCACCTAAAAAATCACTATAAATGTTTTTGAACGTCCCATTTGATTTTTATCTTTTTGAATCAAAATATTCAAATTAATCTTCTTTATTTTGAATCAAAAATCAAAATATTTGAATAAGTAAAACACATAAAAAATTCATTTGATGTTTATCCTTTTGTTTTAATGTTTATTATTATTGTTTTGACTCACATTAATTAAAAATATTCCATTTTAATTCTATTACGTTTTAATCAGTAGAACGTAGGGTGCAAACGAGTCAAACTACTCACGAGCTACTCGAGATCGGTTCATTAAAAACCTCGATCGAGTCAAGTTTAAACAAGCCAGAGCTGAAGGCTAAAAAAGCTCGTTTAATAAACAAGTCCGAGCTTCACTTATCGAGCTCGAGCTGGCTCGCGAGCCTAAACGAACCTGTCATTTTTATAATTATGAAAAAACAACTAAATAATATATATTATGTAACATAAAAAATATAATTGAAATATATATATATATATATATATATATATAAAATAATTAATAACTAGCTAGTAAACAAGTCGAGCTCGAGCTAGAAAAATTACCCAGGAGCCGAACTTAAGATTTAGAAATATAGATCGAAACAAGCCGATCTTAAGCTAAAAGCTCTATAAAGTTAAACGAGCCTAGTTTAGCTCAGGTTGGCTCGACTATTCTAGTTTACACACCTATACTAGAACAATAAGTTCTATCACTTGTTTGGTTTTAAAAACATTAAATTGAACATAATAAAGATCCAAAGGTATCCAAACTAGGTATTAAGCCCGTTGCGTTGCCACGTTGTAGCGATGGGAATTCGTTCGATAACAGTTGGATTCGTAACGATAATGACAATAAACCAAAATATGTAAACGAAAAGCCATACCAGCCAGTTCTACCAGCCAAATACACATATGCACCGGACGCAAACTCTATTGGTATTGATTATGTCGGCTTTAAATCGTAAACATAAATGAGTAGCCTCAAAAGAGTAACGTAAAAACTAAATCAAAAAATAAATTTGGCAATGACATAATGTGTTTTCTCAAGTTTGCTACCGATTTTATGAAGTCATTATTATAATACATATTTTCTCAAGTTTGCTACGGATATTGCTACAAATTTTTGAAGTCGTTTTTATAAAACTTATTTTCCATAGCATGTATGCTATGAGTTTACTAATGTTTCTATGGAGTCACTTTTAAAATACTTATTTCTTAAGTTTGCTACTGATTTTGTTACAAAATAATAATTTTCTTTTTAAAGCAACCTGAACTATTTTTTTTCATCTTATCACTATGCATGTCAACTTATGTTAAGTTTACAATAATAGTTGTTGACAAAAGTCTCTCTGCTATTTTACTAGGTTTGGTAAATTAGTATTAAATTTATGTTAATGTTTTTCTCAATATTATTATTTTCTTAAATTTGCTACGAAATTTGCTACAGTTTTATAAACTTTATGTTATGAAGTTTAAATATTAATTTTCTTTATTTTGCTACGGATTTTTGTTACCATTTTTTTTGAATCATTGTTATGATACTTATTTTTCTCAGTTTGCCATGGATTTTGCTACCTGTTTTGGATTTCATTTTTATAAGACTTATTTTCTCAAACTTGCTACGGATTTTGCTACCGATTTTATGAACTTATTTTTACAATACTTATTTTTTCAAGTTTGTTACGGATTTTGCTACCGATTTTATGAACACTTTATTATAATACATAATCTCTCAAGTTTGCTACGAATTTTGCTACGGGTTTTTTCTTGCAACGGAATAATACTCGAGGAAGGAGGGTACCGAGCCCTAATAATACTCGAGGAAGGAGGGTACCGAGCCCTAATAATACTCGAGGAATGTATGGCGTAATGCTCTTTATAACGTAAGATATGAAAGCAAGTTAATACAAAAGAAAGTATGAAAGTATGAATGAAAGAATATAAGTTTATGTGTATTGTATAATGTATGATTAACTAGAACTCACTCAGCGTAGCTGACTTTTAGTATGCACGCAGGTGAGTAGGATGAGGCAGCTCGCTTGAGGAGACACGTGGCACTGAATAAGCGGCTGGCATCGGAAGACTCAAGACGTTTAAGTTTAACGTTTTGTTTATTTTGAAAGACAAGATGTTGTTTTAAGACAAGATGTGTTTTGTTATGAAATGTTTTATGAAAGCTTTTATATTTCGCGAATGTTTTTAATTAACTCTGATATTTAGAACTGCGTTTATGAGTAAATCCAACACGAAAGTAGGGCTACCGGTAACGGGGCCTTACAAGTTGGTATCAGAGCAAAGTTCGAGAGGTTTAAGCATCCTACATGCTTAGACTCGAACAGAGAATTGGATCTAAGTAAGAAAAGAAACAAGATGCCAGTTCAAGAATGCCATGGGTCGCTCAAGCAAGCTCAGCAAAGGTAAGATGTATGATTAAATGATGTATGATAACAGATAAAGAAAGGATATGTGATCGATAAGGATAGGATTAATTGATTGTTTCGATTGACTAACTGTTTAAGTATAATCAGCACAAATGGACTCATAAAAGGAAGTGTGTAGGACACGGAAAGTAACGTGATCAGCTAATCACAGCTGGCCACTGTTATTACCTGTTAGCCTTACTATCCTTGTACTAAATAGTTCCTTGAGTGATGATGTTTGTGTTTTCCCTTTTAGAATACGATGGCTGGAGCTGGAGACATTGTTGGAGCTGGAGGTCGCACTGGACGACGCGGCAGGCCTCGTCGTGTCCAGCAACATTTGGTTGAGACAGCTTCCAACACCGGTTCAACCTTGATTACGATTAAGAATAATATAACTTTTCTTAAGCAAAGTTTATAGTTAAAATAATATTTCTTTAATATTAAGAAATATAATATTCAAATAGTATAGTTAAACAATGTTTCTTTTTGAAGAAGAAACTCAGTATAGACGTTTCTTCCTGAAAAAGAAACGTAGCATATAATTGGTAAATAAAGAAAATGACTAAAGGTCTAAATGTTTTATAAACAAATGATTTTATCAAGGTTGAAGTTATACCAAAATAGACTAAAGGTCTAAAGCTAGATCACTGATCTAGTTATTTATACAAAGGTTATTCTCGTACTATAGGTCTGAGGTAACAAAACAAGAAAAAGATAACAGAAAACATGAATCAGTATCAGAAACTGATTATAAACAGAAAAGGTGAATACGCCCCAAACCTTTTATATTGAGTTAGAATGTTTGCATAGGATTTACGAATCCTTAAAACTTTGTGTACAATAATAAGAAACGGACACTCTGATTAAGAGTATACATGTGTCTGGATCCATTCATACATGGTGACTCAGCATTTCCCCGAGGCCATGCATATCATCAGCATGCCTCTGAAGGTCTACGGGATTGTTCAGAGAAATGATATTGTGTATATAATTAATTGTACAAGGTACTTAGGGTAATTTGATCCCAATTTAGTTGGGTGCCTAATGAGTAGTCACAAAGGTATTATTGTTGGTTTGACAAAGGTTTTGAAAAGATATTTTAGAGTCAGCGTTATTCACCAGCTTTGTGCTGACGTATTTTCCCACCCATGTTACAGGGAAACAAAAAGGTTAGAACAGACAAGCAAGAAGGAATAGAAGATTGGAGTTATAGTCATTAGATGTTATCTGATGGCTCAGATATTTTATTTGGAAATATTATAAAAGAGTTATGTTTTCCAAAGAAATGTATTTGAAATATCAAACGGGTAATTAAACCTGAGTTTTTAATAAGTTTTCAATATAATAATATTTTACTAAAGACTTCCGCTAAAACAAATCCGCAACTCTGATATATTTACAAAACAGGTACCAACTTGTGGTCACACGCCTAGGCCCTAAGATGGGGGTGTGACAGGATCTACTAAAAAATAGTATCCGGTTGTTTTTTAAAGATATTATTTATAATTAATAAACAATTTTATAGTAAAAAAAAAGCTGGTCGTGGGTCTCACCAAACTCATATAGCTTTTAAACCGGGTTATAACGTCTCATTTATTTGTGAACCCCGTTCATCATCAAATCCTAAGTATATTAATAATTTCGTTACAATAAATAAAATTAAAATCTAAAAAAAATATATTAATATTATAAATGAATAATATAAAACAACTCCGTATTACAAGGGATAAAAGCTATTATATACTCCTATATGATATCTAAGAAAAGAACTTCATGATTCTATTTTTCCAAAATAAACCAAAAGAATAAATTTAAATGATTAGTATGTCGATAAACAAATTTATGAGAATGTAGTCAAATGTATACTATAATAAGAGGTATTTGCTACGGCCAAATCTGTAGCAAACTGTAGCAAACCTGGGTTTGCTACGAGATTTGCCACAGATTTGGTCCGTAGGTACAAATCTCGTAGCTAACTTATTTTCTACGAGTTTTTGCTACGGAATTGGAATTTTGCTACGATCTTAGCTATCAAAAGAGACGTTGCTATTTTAGTTACATTAGCTATAGATTTTAGTACAAAATTGTTGGCTACGGATTGTTAGCTACGAATTATTAGCTACAAGATCATGCTACGTTTTTTTAGCTACGAAATTTTGGTACAATATATAGTTACGTAACTTTGCTACGGAATTTTTTAGTTATACAGTTTGCTACCGAAATTCAACAACTTTGGCTACGATAATTGGCTATGATTTTTGCTATAAAATTTAGCTATAGATTTTGATTGAATTTTGCTATGAATGTTGCTACAGATATTCACATGCTTTCGCTACGAATTGATCAAGGTTTTTACTACGAATTTAGCTATTGATTTTTACGGATTGTTTCGATAATTTTATTTATATTCTTTTCCACTTTTCCTATAAACAATATGTATTTAAATTTTATAAAATACCATATCAAAGATAAAAATCCAAACCAAATAGCATAAAATATCCAAAAGTACTACAATAAAAATTGGAATTTAGTTTTGCAACATAAACACATAGATCTTAACTTGGTGAAAATTTTTCTAGTTGGTTTCATGGCAATAGCTGAAGTTTCTAATTCACTTGAGCTTAATCTCTCATTTTCTTCAGTTTTCTCCAACATAACATTTTTTTTCTGTCTTTCGTTCCGACTCCACTCCTTATTCTGTTTCCAACTCAGCTATCTTATTGTTCCAACTCCGCTCTATCATGTGCAGCTCAACTAGGATTGAGCTCCCGACACTCAACGCCACAATTATTGTTTCTCCGTACACCACAAAAACCATTACCAACACCATGAGCATCACCACCACCAAAATTATCTTTACTACTAGTCATAATGTATACACTGACACCCTACATACAAATAAAATTATAATAAATTAAAATTTTAGCATTGGATGATATACAAACTACATTATATTATATATATTAATCTGAAACATCAACATATATATATATATATATATATATATATATATATATATATATATATATATATAATTAGTCGTACCTTTAAATTGAACAACAAAAGCGCCTTGTGAAGTTGTAGCGACGTGTATAGAAAGTGCTCCTGAAAATCACAGTAAAACAAAAGATCTATGTTTCATTTTACTAATATTAAACCTGATGATGAGAGATCTAATATTTAAGTTCGTACGTAACTTAGAAAAACTTAAACACATACTATGTAAGCTGTTATATCTTATATAACGAGTCAATAACAAAAGCAATCGAGAAAGTAATAGGCAAACCAGTTAACCGAAGATGTTATATAAAAAAAGTCATACTGCATATTCAAAAAAACACACCAATTTAAAAAGTTTATGAACAACCAAAAAGTAAAAGTAGGCTAATATTAAGAAACAAAATGAGGAAAATATAATTTTAAGGTTGCCACATAAATTAACTAAAAAACATAGCATAGACATATTACGAATTGGTTGTTGGATAATTTACAAATGTGGAGTCAACCCATATAAATGACAAATAAGAGATATTACCTTTGCTTGAGGAGTCCGAATAAGGCTGTATTCTTTTAGTCAGATTAAGGAGAAAATGTGAGCGGGAAAATCCGATTAGTGCTCTATTAAAGCTTCATCATCATTGCTGGTGAGGAATGATTGAGGAAAGAATGGGCGGTTAGGGTTTTATGAGATAAGAATGAGCAGGGAGGGACCTTTTAGAGCGGGCTCGGTTAATTTGAGTGATCAAATAATTTTGTTTTGGCGGTCCATCACCTAAAAAATCACTATAAATGTTTTTGAACGTCCCATTTGATTTTTATCTTTTTGAATCAAAATATTCAAATTAATCTTCTTTATTTTGAATCAAAAATCAAAATATTTGAATAAGTAAAACACATAAAAAATTCATTTGATGTTTATCCTTTTGTTTTAATGTTTATTATTATTGTTTTGACTCACATTAATTAAAAATATTCCATTTTAATTCTATTACGTTTTAATCAGTAGAACGTAGGGTGCAAACGAGTCAAACTACTCACGAGCTACTCGAGATCGGTTCATTAAAAACCTCGATCGAGTCAAGTTTAAACAAGCCAGAGCTGAAGGCTAAAAAAGCTCGTTTAATAAACAAGTCCGAGCTTCACTTATCGAGCTCGAGCTGGCTCGCGAGCCTAAACGAACCTGTCATTTTTATAATTATGAAAAAACAACTAAATAATATATATTATGTAACATAAAAAATATAATTGAAATATATATATATATATATATATATAAAATAATTAATAACTAGCTAGTAAACAAGTCGAGCTCGAGCTAGAAAAATTACCCAGGAGCCGAACTTAAGATTTAGAAATATAGATCGAAACAAGCCGATCTTAAGCTAAAAGCTCTATAAAGTTAAACGAGCCTAGTTTAGCTCAGGTTGGCTCGACTATTCTAGTTTACACACCTATACTAGAACAATAAGTTCTATCACTTGTTTGGTTTTAAAAACATTAAATTGAACATAATAAAGATCCAAAGGTATCCAAACTAGGTATTAAGCCCGTTGCGTTGCCACGTTGTAGCGATGGGAATTCGTTCGATAACAGTTGGATTCGTAACGATAATGACAATAAACCAAAATATGTAAACGAAAAGCCATACCAGCCAGTTCTACCAGCCAAATACACATATGCACCGGACGCAAACTCTATTGGTATTGATTATGTCGGCTTTAAATCGTAAACATAAATGAGTAGCCTCAAAAGAGTAACGTAAAAACTAAATCAAAAAATAAATTTGGCAATGACATAATGTGTTTTCTCAAGTTTGCTACCGATTTTATGAAGTCATTATTATAATACATATTTTCTCAAGTTTGCTACGGATATTGCTACAAATTTTTGAAGTCGTTTTTATAAAACTTATTTTCCATAGCATGTATGCTATGAGTTTACTAATGTTTTTATGGAGTCACTTTTAAAATACTTATTTCTTAAGTTTGCTACTGATTTTGTTACAAAATAATAATTTTCTTTTTAAAGCAACCTGAACTATTTTTTTTCATCTTATCACTATGCATGTCAACTTATGTTAAGTTTACAATAATAGTTGTTGACAAAAGTCTCTCTGCTATTTTACTAGGTTTGGTAAATTAGTATTAAATTTATGTTAATGTTTTTCTCAATATTATTATTTTCTTAAATTTGCTACGAAATTTGCTACAGTTTTATAAACTTTATGTTATGAAGTTTAAATATTAATTTTCTTTATTTTGCTACGGATTTTTGTTACCATTTTTTTTGAATCATTGTTATGATACTTATTTTTCTCAGTTTGCCATGGATTTTGCTACCTGTTTTGGATTTCATTTTTATAAGACTTATTTTCTCAAACTTGCTACGGATTTTGCTACCGATTTTATGAACTTATTTTTACAATACTTATTTTTTCAAGTTTGTTACGGATTTTGCTACCGATTTTATGAACACTTTATTATAATACATAATCTCTCAAGTTTGCTACGAATTTTGCTACGGGTTTTTTCTTGCAACGGAATATCCATAGCAAAATCGTAGCAAAATGTGTCCCTAGCTAATTCATAGCTAATTCGTAGCAAAAATTGCTACCAATCTTTTTCGTAGTAAAAATTGGTGGCAAATACCTGTTTATGTAGTAGTAATGAAAATTATAAAGCAAGAAAGTATTGTAATTGACTTTTATTTTATATACCTGAAAATACTAAAAAAATAATAATAAAGCAATGCTGTGGCCACTTCAATCTCATTTGACATGTTTTTTTTCTATAGCTAAATTATTTCATTTTATTACTTAAGGATAAACATGACGTTAAAATATAAAAGAAAAAAATGAAAAAATAAATAAATATTAACACACTTGTTTTATATATACATAAGAATAAGACTATTTTAGGTTAGGTACTGACCCGCATGAGATCCAAATAACAAAATGGGTTTAAAAATGTGAGGATGATTGAGAGAGTGACAAGTGACACAAAATAGTATTCTTTTATTAGAGTAGTAGATTTATGAGTTTGAATTCATTTGATATGATTATTAATTGACTGTTTTAATTAAATTAAAATACGATTAAAAAGCAGTAAATTTTATTTAACAGCAATGCCAGAACATCATTTGCATATATATTAATTACTATAAAAAAAAGAGGTAACTTCTCTCATTTATTACTATTTAAGGTAAGACTGGGGTTGTAGGAAGGATCAATTTTTATTTTTTGGAAAAAGACCCTTTGACTAGTCTCATTTGTAGGTAGGTTGGTTTGTCATGTGTAAATAAAAAAAAGTAAAAACCATTTTTGTTTGGTATTTCTTCACGAAAGGTTCACTGTGGAAACTAGTTTGCAATCAATTTCCATGACATATGGCAACTAATTATCGTGGTTATTTCTTTTTCTTTTTAACTTATTTTTCTAACAATTAGTTTACCATATAAATGGATCTTTGTTTAATAACTTAACTTAATTTATATTTTGAATGAAACTAAAAACACACTTCTTTGAAAAAAAAATTATGCACATTTCGATATAAATTTTATAGAAATTGGATCTTTTTTTAAAAAAAATATGTATTTCTTTTATAATATGATCCCATATAATATCATTGGTGCATAAACTTATTATCTTAAAATATTATTTTTATTTATATTTTAAACAATTATAAACTATATTTATATAATAAAAAGTTTGGTTAGATTGGGGAGGTTGTGAATGAGAGTGAAATATTATGTTTGGTTGGGTTGTGTAGATGGAAGAAAAAGAAACATTTTTTTAACATTAGATTGAGTTGGATTAATTTGTGAATGGAGGTAGTCTTAGATATGGATTTTGGGCTGGTGTCACAACTTCCAAATCAAAATTAAAAGATATGTTAACAAATATATATATGTTAGTCGAAATTATTTTTTTTGTTAGATTCGATATTCCATTAAAGAAATATAATTTAGATTTAAAAAAATCAACATGTGTAATTTTTTTGTGATTCTGAAGAAATGATTTTAGAATACACCACGTATTCATATTAATATTTCATTAGAAAATATTATTTAAACTTCTAAAATCATTTAATTTGATAAATATATGTTTTTTTAGCATTTAATCAGTTATTTTATAACTTAATTGTATTTCTTTTAAGCATCTTGTGCATCACACGGGTTTTAAAGCTAGTTTCTAATATAATATTAAATACATAAATATAAGATCAAATCGCATTATATCACACGTACTTTTGTTAATTTGTCGATTTATGGCGATTTTTCTACAACAAAAAAGCCAATGAAAATTTGTAATCTTAAACTAATCATGAAGGAGAAGTTATAAGTTGAAGATAAAACTTATAAGGTAATGATGGTGTAAATGATTCGCCAATATGACCCACCAAAAAGTGTTCTTAACCTTTTTCTGTTTTTTCAATAATAAGTAATCAGCATTTATTTTCTATTTCAATACAAGGATTATAAATTTACGAGGCATTTACATATATCCTCTTCTTAACTTCATTTATTACATATATCTCCAACCCAAGACTTAAAATTACATATATTCCCTTTCTTAAACATAAAATTATCAAATTTACTCATTTTGATTTATTTTTTTAAAAATAAATTATACAATGACAAGTTTACCCTTTTACCAATATCTTCTACACAAGATATAGCAGTTCAAAACAACAAAAAATCTACAGGTGACCGTACAACTCCATGGCTCCATGCCTACCATCGTTAACTTCATGCGTTCAATTAAACGATTACCACCAACCTATCAAGTGGCTTTAGGTTCGCCGGAAAACATCGAGCTTGGTGAAAAAACCCTATGCGCCGCCGTCTCCGCTGGTTGTCTTCTTCGGTCTCATCATCCCGCCATCATCGATAATCGTGTAACGTCATCTCTGTTCTTCATCCACTGTTGCCGCCAGTGACGTGGCAACATCCGTCCGTCTATCTGTCTTTGTTTGCGTCGCGGGAAACGAAGGCAAACCGAGTTTTTGTTGGAATTGAACATTGGAACATCAGAAAACCCATTGCTTGCGATATGAAAACCCATATAATAATTAACAAAATTGATTGGCAAAATCAATTGGATTGAATGGCCGATGAGAAACAAATTGGGTTAGGTTTTTGTGAAGTTTAAATTTCTTTGTTAAGTTTAAAAAGGGCATTTTTTTTCATAAAGTGTAATTTATAAATGAAGAGGATATATATAATTTTAAGTTTTAGATTGGGGATATATGTAATAAATGAAGTTAATAAGGGGATATTTGTAAATCTTCCTAAATTTATAAGATCGTATGTAACTTAATAATAACTAAAACAAACTTGAGTCAAGAATGGATTGAAGATTTCTTTAGAATGATTTATTTGGTGTAAGTAATGTTTCAAAATTTCTTATTTAAGCTTAAACTTTATGTATATAACTCCTGACTTGCTAGTCTTTTGAGCTTTTTATAACATTTCATCGTCTTTGAAAAAAATCATATACAGTGTGCAAGTTTGTAGATTGGTGGACACCATATGACACGTTAATAAAAGGTTGGTGATTTGTTTTATCCACAAGTAGGGATCGAAAAAAAAGCCTGAGCCCGACGGGTTTACTCGAAACCTGAAATAAATAGGATGGGTATAACAGAAACCCGATGAATATGGGCTATGTATGGGATTCAGATTTAAAAATTTTCGCGGGTATGGGATTAGATGATACCCGGCTCGATTACCCGAAAATGCATACATGTTTACCCAAACCATATACTCGAATCGTATACCCAAAAAATTCTTTGTATTTTGTAGGTTGTGAAGTATATATATATATATATATATATATATATATATATATATATATATATATATATATATATATATATAAACAATACAAAAATTATAATGATATTATTTATTTATTGTAACGCTTATATATATTGAGTGTATTATATTTTAATTTGTAATAATTGTTGTATAAATAAAAAGTATAAAAAAATTATAATAATAAAAAGATGTACTTGAAAGTCCCAACAGGTATACTCGTTACCTGCATGTATGCTGATACCTAAGGGGTAATTACCCGACAAAAACTCAACGGGTAATGGGTCGAGTATGGGACACAGTTTTACAAACGCGTAGGGCATGGGATTACCAATACCTAACATGTTGCCATCCCTATCCACAAGGAGCTCGAGTGATTTGTTTTTGGTTGTTTTGATGGACACTTCCGAGCATGTCGCCCATCAAGATACTACTTTAATGTTCCACTTAAGCACGTATAATTGTCGAGTTTGTCTCTCATTCACTCTTGTTAAGCCAAAATACGTTGGTGATATTTTAGGAGATACATTCTTTATGAACCAAAAATCTCTTAATCATGATTAGGGCTGGCAATTGGAAACTTGTTTAAGATACGACCTGTTAATCAAAAAAGTGCGGTATGCGTTTTTTTATTAAATAATTGAAATTAGCAGAGGCTATGCTCCATCGTGTTTCCTTATTTGTACATAAAACTTAAAGTTGTCTTATATACATCATGATATATAATGTAGTTAAACGAGTTGTATTCATGCTTGATACTTATGTTAGGCGTTTCGTTTCTAACATGTTAAGACACGAATTACCAACCATAAATTCACGATTAATGTGGTATTTGCAAGGTATTCCCCCCCCCCCCCCCCTTCTTCTTTTGGTGTTAGATATAAAGCTCTTTCCTATGGAGATTTTAAGAGTAAGACCTTTAAGGTAACTGCTAGAAATTGGGATGTTGACCACTAAATAACATTATATTCACCATTATGGCTTTCATCTATAGATGTTTACCTTACTGGGGCCAACAAGCCATAAAGGGGTGATTGTAATTGTAACATCGAGAAAATTTTAAGTTCAAAATGTCAATTTTCCAAAGTCAATGGACCAATTATGCCAAATTTCCAAACCTTAGGGTTTAAATCAAAAATTCTGTTTTCTTGTCCTATCGCAATACGCAACGGGACAAAAGGACAAGCCATCGCGTATCGCGATAGGGCTTGGTCAAACCTTCTGGAAGGGTCAACAGCGATACGCGATCACTGGTTGAACCTACGTCATCGCGTATCGCGATGACGTGGCCTGACACCTCTAGCACAAGACTGCCACGAGTCCACACGTGGCACACCTCTCGCCACGTGTCCCGACACGTGGCAACACGTGGCACATCGTCCGCCACGTGTTAACACGTGGCACACCGTCTGCCACGTAGCAACACGTGGCAGACCTACGTTGTGACTATGCGAAGCTACATCGCGCTACGCGACGGGTGTCAAGGAGCCCATCGCGTATCGCGATAGGATCCAAAATTTTTTCTATAAATAGCAAGGTCCGGGTTCTCACAATCCACACACCAAAACCAATACTCTCTTCTCTCTCTAACATCTCACTAGCCATATTATCATACCTCGAAGTTCGTGCCATAATTCCTCGATAAGCGTGTCCCGATTCCTCGTTTTGTGTACCAATGTTCCCTCGAAGTGCGTGCCACCCTCCACCCACATACAACCAAGAGAGGTGTTTGTTCTCGAAAGGCGTGTCATCAATTCTCAAAGATTGGTGTTGTCATTGGCGTGTCCAAATTGATCGAGAAAGCGAAGCGGCAATGGAGTGCTGCTCAAGTTCTAAGGTTTTCTAAACGCCAACAAGGTTAGGCGTAACGACAAATGAATATAATATAATATTATATTAAAGGCTTAAGCCTTAAGTCGAGGTTATACTCGATACCTCGATAAAAGAGAAACAAACATAACAAAGAAAAGAATGAAAGACTAAATTGTAAATACGTATATATGTGTATAAGTATATATGTATATTCTTTGTTATGAAGTTATTATTTAAGTAATAATGAGTATTCTTAAATAATAAAAGAAAAAGAATACATTTCTTAGAGAAGAAGAAACGTCGGGTTTTCATATAAACTAAAGGTTTATAATTTACTTTTAAACTAAAGGTTTTCAAGTAAAAGAAATATATGAACTAAAGGTTCATCGAGGTAGAGATATAAATAAGACTAAAGGTCTTAAGCCGGATTGTATATCCGACTAACAAATGTTTATACTCGTACTATAGGTGTGAGATAAAAAGGGAAAGACCCTCGGACGGTGAGTGAAGCCGATCCCAAAGAGAAAAGGTGAATAAGCCCCAAACTTTTATAAACTTATTTTCAAATGAGTCTAACATGTTATATGAAAATTGTTTACAAGGAACTACGTGTTCCTAAAACCATTATAAATGAAAGTATAAACCTAGCCCTCAGGCTGTGGTATACGTATGTCTGGATCCTTACATAGGTGGTACTACGCGATGGGCACATCGCACCACCTTGATCCTAGGACGCTTTCCCGCGGGAAGTGCGATCGTTGTGTATATTTATGGGTACTTAACTAAGTCTAACGCTGCGGTGTTTGCTGAGGTGACCTAGAGTAGAGACTTGAATTTATAAATGTGTTATTTAACTTTGTTATTTCTAAGCCACGTTGGGCCGAGGCAGGCGTAGTCTCGAGGGGTAATAAAGTAAAAGAAAATATTTTTGCGTCAGCGTGTTCACCAGCATTCGTTGCTGACGTATTTTATTTACATTTTGCAGGTGAACAAGATTAGCGCTTGGAATGTCGAAGTGCTATTTATATATCCGATGGCTCGGATTTTCTTTTGTATAAACTTAAATATATAATAAAAATGGTGGTTTTGTAATGATAAAACAAGTAATACTTTTATAACTTAAACGGTATTTCATAATCCCGTCTTTTGTAATATTTAACACTTAAATCCACAAGTTTTATAAGACTCCCGCTAATATAACGTAACTCTGATTTATATACACTTGTGGTACCAACTATTGGGTCACACGCCTAGGCCCTAAGTGGGGGTGTGACAGTAACACCATAGCCGAATCTCACATTAGCTGTAGAGCACACGAAAAACTCTTGGTTCATAAGGAATGTCCCGCTTCAAATATCACTAACATGTTTTGGGCTTAATGGTAGTGGATGAGAGCATAGTATCATAGTTAAAAGTGTTTAAATGAAAGTAGTATCAACATGAGTGACTTCCTGGGAAGTCTCAACTATGAAAACCAAAGACAAGTTTATAAGCTCCTATTTGATAAAACAAACAATATTGATTATATGAGGGGTCTAATATTACAAATTGGTATAAAAGCCACTCTAGTGTCGTTTGAGACATTGGACAAACCTCATCAAAGATGATTAGTAAAGGAGGTGTTCAAGAAGATGCCATAGGCAAATCCTAAATCCTAATTACAATTATGGGCCAAACCTCATAAAGGACGACGAGTGTGGGGAAAATGTAACACCGTAGACATATTCCGCATTTTTTCATATGGAATGCTTATCACCCATCTGTTCCAGGCTTAATGGTTGTGGATGATAGGACTTCACAGTTAAGCTTGCTCAAGTGGAAGTGGTACCAGGGTGACCTTCTAGAAAGTCTCCGTAAGGTAATCGAGAACAAGTTTAAGTTAGTAATGTTCAAAACAACGATATGAGAGATGGATATTACACTTATTCTATTAGTAGCAGGTTCCCAATAGTAGCAAGTTGCATCAACTTCAACATCAATCTTTATTAGCAACTTCAACACTAAGTTGTCGTGTCAGTAACAAGTTTCTGTATCATTTGCCATATATAGCAAGTTGCCATATTAGCAAGAATTGATTAAATCCTTTTAAATTCATTCCAAGCTTAAAAGTCATTGTTTTGAACGATGAAGTTTACAGGAGTTTGCGGTTTACCCGCAAGTGTTGAAATGATGTTTTGGCTTGGTTAAGCTACCGTAACGCGCCTCGATCATATAAATTTAGGTTGCGAGTGGCTTAGATTCAAGTTTCTGATTGAAGATTTTCACTCTTATTTCTTAATTATATCTTAAATTTCCTTCTAACCTTCGGAATTAGTTCAAAAAACTCGTATCACTTGTACTGATATGGCCCATATCACAATTCAAGGGACGAAAGCGAGGGTTTCAAAGGATTTGATATGAGATATAACTAATTCGCAAAAGTAATAGTTTAGTCTCTTGACTTGATCTTTTTGGTTTTGATGATATGAGCCACTATGTTTTCAAATGACCCTTTTGAACTTGTTTAACCTTCTTTATTACCCTGTATAACACCTTTAAATTAATACACCTTTGAATTACAACTAATATCTCTAGATACCTAGCTAGGGGTGTACACGGACCGGACCGAACCGGACGAGAGCATGTCCGTGTCCGTCCGTTAAGCTTTTGACGGACAAACGAACAGTTCACGAACACTCTACCGAACGAAAATTCATGTCCGTGTCCGTCCATTAAGAAATTGAGTTTGTCCGTGTCCGTCCATGTCCGTCTGTTAATATTTTAAACGGACGTTAACGGACAATAATGGGCAAACGGACACTAATGGATATTAATGGACAAACAAACATGTGAACATCAATGGACAACGAACACTAATGGACAAATATAAACGGTTACATATTGACACCAAGCATATATCTAAACAACTTCACATACAAATTAGGAATTACACTATATAACATCCAAATATACTTAACACTTAATATATTAACATAAAGTGGATCACTATAATATAAGAGACATCAAACATGTGTAGTAATATAAAAGTGTTATTAATAACACTAGAAATCCTGCAGTTAAATTACAATACTGGATAGATATAAACACTAACGATACCTGACGGACATTACCGGACGTAATCGGACGAACATTACCGGATGTTCACGAACACTATTGAAAGGACTTGGCCCTTGTCCGTGTTCATCCGTTAAGCTTACCGAACAAAATTTTTGTGTCCATGTCCGGTTCGTTTATTAAACGGACGAACATAAACGAACTTCTTGCCGAACGGACGCCGGCGGACGTCCAGTTCGCTTACAGCCCTATACCTAGCTAAAACAAGTTGTTACAAGGAGAAATCGTGAACATGTTCAGCGAATCATGACATGGCATAAACCGGTGATTTTATGATGGTTAGATTGAATTTTCAAATGTGTTGATCATAACGTTGCGAGTATATGATGCATGTGCTACATTTGTCCCACCATTCGTGTCCACCATCATATGAAAATCCAAGAAAACTGATGATATGTACGTCATGTAAGTTTGCACGCCAACCGCAAAACTTCGTAGTAAGATTCTATGATCATTAAAGTTTTCATATCATGAGTGTGCGTTAGAAATGCACTGTGTATCCATGTTAAGCCAATTTACTTAAGTATCTGAAAGTCATCAATCAACTATATATTATATTTGGTGTAAATCGTTAGAATTCTGCTAATCCGGCCTTCATCTACAACAACTATCGGCTAACCATTAATAAATGTATCTCGACTCTTAAAAGTGAAATAGTTCATCACGTCGAATATATTATTACTTGCACGAATGGTGGGCATTACGAACCAACCAAGCTTGGTGATTTTCTGAACACCTCTGATGCTGTGTTGGTTACTTCAACATGTGAGTCTGTTTTGCTTATACTTTTTGAATAAAATTTGAGTATTTAAATGGTTAGTGTCTTATAAATCAAAGAAAAGGTCAATAATCAAATGACATCAGAGTATTTCATGAAATTTTCTTTAAATATGCAAAAAGTTGCATTGTGATTCTGAATAGGCACACGAAGAAAATGGTGGATATACAATATCAATTCGCGTATAACTTAAATTCGTGTCACATTACTAGTGTAAAAAAATAACCTTTGTTGAAGAATTGACAATACAACAATAATATAAAGCTAACACACAACACTAGCAGGTCATGTATTACATGACATTAAGTCAATGTTGATAAATGTTATAACAATTAGAGGGTGTTTGGGATTTCTTATATTACCACCTTATAAATATACACTTATAAAATCTAACTTTCCCAAACACCTTATAACTTATAACCTATAAGTTATAAACTATAAGGAGGTAAAATAAGGAATATCAAACACACGCTTCACACTACGAACTAGGTTATGTAGCGTCTATTGTACGAAGCTAAAAATAATGCGATATAAATCATTTAAACATTAGCAACACGGTACATAAATAAACAATTCTATATACTGTCTTGTATGCAACATGTGTAGTTCTATTGGATGATTAACTTCCTAGAGTTAACAAGATGTTTTTGGTTAACCTAAGGAATTTGCATTTTACCCATAAGTAGCGGCGTTCAAAATTATCCGAATCCGAATCCGAATCCGTATCCGAATTATCCAACTATCCGTATCCGAACTATCTGAATCCCGGATATCCGAAAATTCAGATTCGGATAGCAATTTTCAGATTTTTCGGATATCCGAATTATCTAGTATTTTAATTTTAATATTTTTAAATTTTATTTTATATTATTATACATAATACAAACCCTACCTACTCACATAAGTCATAACAGACAACCCAAATTGGCAACAACGGCCATCTTTCTCTCGCACTAACCTTCGTCGTCTCCGGTCACACAAACCCTAGATCACACACATCCGTCTCCGTCTCCATCACTTTCTCTCACATAATCGTGGCGCCTCTTTCCCTCACACAGTCACAGCGGCACCTGTCCGTCTCCGTCTCCACCAGTTAGCCGTCTCCGTCTCTAGCCAGTCATCCATCTCCGTCTCACGGCGGCACAAGTTTATTTTTATTTCTTTTTCGAATATCCGAGGTTCGGATATCCAAAGTTTCGGATTCGGATATCTGGTTTTGAACAGCTCTACCTATAAGTAGGAAAAACTTAAAGACGAATTACAAAGTCTTGTCTAGCCTTTAAACATGTATGTTGCGAAACACAAAAAAAAAATGTATGCATTTGATTACAATACGTAATAATAATAACAACTACCGCTACTTTACAAAGACAATAAAGTATACTAATAACAATAATCACGATGGTTATTATAACAATAAAAATAATCATGATAACAATTATAATCCCCATAATAATAATCATCCAAGCACCATAAAAGAAAAATAACGAGAACGGATAACTTGGAAGAAAATTAGTATCGAACGTGAAAACAATAAAAGCCTTACCTGTACGTGTTATTGTAACTAAATAGTTGGTGATAGAATAGTCTCGATGAATTTTGAGCAACTAAAAGGAAAATTGGTTAATTACTTATTTATTTTTACCCAAATGTGTATTGTAGGGTGCTTATCGATAAGTTAATTTTGATTTTCACAAACCAACTGGGGAAAACATAACACTGGTCAATTAACCCTAACATATTATGTTAGCTGACTGCTATAAAATTTATAGCAGTACCTTTGATAAGTTTAGTCTAGTTCGCCATGAGATAAGGTTTGACCTTTGGTAAGTTTAGTCTAGTTCATATTGTGAGTCAACTGTTTGTCTGATAAAATTATCCTAGTAATTTAACTGCTGGATGTTGGAAATTTCAGAATTATCAGATTTACATAAAGCTAACACTACAAAAAAAAAGTCCATTTAGTGGCACACATTTTTAATGACATTTAGCTCTTGTGCCACTAATTAATGATTTTAGTGGCACTTTGCGTATACCATCTTTGCTTATAACATATTTCTAGTGGCACTTGGTTTTTAGTGCCAAATTTAGGTTTTTAGTGGCACTTTGCGTATGCCATTATAACATATTTCTAGTGGCACTTGGTTTCTAGTGCCGCTGATTAATAATTTGGTGGCACTTTGCGTATGCCATCTTTGCTTATAACATATTTCTAGTGGCATTTGGTTTTTAGTGCCACTAATTAATGATTTTAGTGACACGTTGCGTATGCCACTAAATTATAGTGTCACATGTTTTTAATGTCATTTAGCTTTTATGCCATTAATTTAGGTTTTTAATGGCATTTAGCTTTTTTGTGTGCCGCTCATTCCAACATGTTTCTTTAGTGGCACTTCTTTGGTTTCTTGTGACACTTTTTGTGTGCCATTATATGGCTTTTTATTTATAGCGTAACTTTTACCATTTAAGTCCAGGCGAAGATTGAAAGGATTCACTAATAATAACATAGTTGACTTCTGGTCAAAATCAACAATGATTGACCGTAAAGTCGAAAACGTCAACATGGAGTAGCATAACTTTGGAGCTGCATAAATTTTGGTTTTTGTTTTGAGTTGTATAAACTATAAACCCTGGTCTATTTGTATTGGGTGGATTCGTATGCTTAGAAGACAAGAGTAACACGTCCAAATTAAACCTCCGGGTAGCGCATTTACTAATGTTTTGAAAAGTCCTCCAGCTTAATTAATATAAGTAAAATAGCATTATTTGAGTATCCGTTTTGCAATTGCTAAGTGGCGCACAATGCTATTAAGTTGTAAAGCCGTTTTAATAACTAATTAATCCTTTATTTAAATGTTTTGTTTTTTACAAAAAAAAAATATGGCGGAACCAGAATTTGAACTCTTACCTGTTAGTTCTCAGGTTCTAACAGCAAAGAGTGCATATTTCCGTAGGGTGAGGTTCCCTCCATTTTTTTTTAAACTAAACTTTCATTCAACCACCAAATAGAAAGGAACATACAAAGAAACAGAATGAAAAAAAACCCAGCAAGGGGCTGAGCCAAACACCAGAACCCAAAAAACAAAACAGTACCAACAACACTAACTAATCAATCAAAGTATAGTCCTCTAGATAAAAATTTGACCAAGATCTTCACTCCTCCTGAGAAAATTTCGAGCAATTAGTTAACCACTATAAAGTTAACTATTTTACATCCTCGATAATCTTTAGAGGAGAAGCATTCCCCCCTGGAGAAAATTAAGTCGTCTTGGAGGATCCAGGTTCTCCACATCACCGCGAAAGCCGACACCAAAATAGCCTCTTTCCTATTCGCCGAACAATTCCAATTAAGAAAGAATTGCAGCATTGCTAACACGCCTACTGGATGACTATCAACCGAAACCTTAACCCAAAGGCAGAGTTGGGACCAAACCAACCTCGCAAACACACAGTTAACCAGAATACGGTCCGCATCTTCCACCACACCACACACTTGGCAGGACAGATTACCATAAGACACCCCTCTAAATGATAAGGCCTCTTTGGAAGCAATCCTCCCTTCAAACGCTCTCCAAATAAAGAAAAGGACTTTGCTTGGGACATGTTGTTGGGAAAAACGACCACCTAGCCACGAACGGTAAACAAAAAGTGCGGAATTAATCTTCGTTTGTCTAAACTTTTTCCCAACCCGAATGAACCAACGAGGATGCAAACAAAATAGGGTAATCTAAAAAGTAAATAGGAAACAATAATTTTAGCGTGGAAAACCTCTCAATGCGAGAGTAAAAACCACGAGACTACTAGAGCCGCTTCAAATTCACTATCAACAATAATGAGCAATACAAAGTCTTCTCTGGATAAAACTAGAGGCATACACAAATCATCATATACTTGGTACAAACTAACATCAAGTATATGGAATAAAACAAAGAGTAAGAGGTAACACCAATGACAAAATACCGGTCTCTGGAACGTCTCTTATCTTAAAAAAAACCACCAAAAGATTCATTGGAGCACACAATTGTATCTTCGTCTCTGCTTTTCTCTTTTCGATGGAAGTAGAGGAATAAACCAAAAGGTTGTCAATCAATTTCCTTTGTGATGCCGGCTGTTTATATACACAACAAAAAATAAACCCTTTTCTTGATTCTCTTGCTCCTTACGTAAAGCCCACTATCCATACACAACAAAAAATAAACCCTTTTCTTGATTCTCTTGCTCCTTACGTAAAGCCCACTATCATAAAAATATATATGGGCATGTGGCCCAAAGAACCCACCAAACAAAAAAAAATCATCATATGATTATACATATCTTTTTTTCTTTTATTATTTATATTACTAAATTATAATAATAGCAATACCATGTAATATATAATTGTTGGGTTTTCTCATGGGCAAAAAATACCCCAACAAATCTCCCCCTTTTTTTGTCTTTGAGAAAGAACTCACCACACCAGCGAGCGAGCAACATATTTTCAGTTTCTCCCTTGCCAAAGCTTTGGTCAACATATCGGAACAATTATCATCGGTATGAACTTTATCAAGTTCAAACAACTTGTCTTCAATAGCATCTCTAATCCAATGATACCTCACATCAATATTTTTTGTTCTCTTATGAAACATAGCATTCTTAGCAAGGTGAATATCACTTTGATTATCACAAAGAACCACATAACGTTGTTGCATAAAGCCAAGCTCTTGCATAAATCTTTTCAACCACAATAATTCTTTGCATGCTTCTGTTGCTGCCATATACTCTGCCTCGGTAGTAGAAAAAGCAACACACTTTTGCATTATTGACTGCCATGACACGGATCCCCCCTACAAATAACATCAAATATCCAGAAGTGGATTTCATGTTGTCCTTATTTCTTGCCATATCAGAATCCGTGTAACCAACAAGCATCGGCTCCTCATTTCCAAATGTTATACCCAATTTGGAAGTACCTCGTAGATATCTAAGAATCCACTTAACTGCTTCCCAATGCTTCTTACCCAGATTTAACAAGAATCGACTAACAACACCAACTGCATGGGCAATATCAGGCCGTGTACATACCATTGCATACATCAAGCTTCTCATCGCCGATGCATATGGAACACCATCTATCTCTTCAATCTCTTTCTCAAAAGTAGGGCAATCTTTTTCAGTTAACTTAAAGTTGGGAGTAAGAGGTGTACTAACCACATTAACTTTATACATCTTGAATCTGCTAAGCACCTTTTCAATGTATTGCTCTTGTGACATGTGTAACTTCTTTGAAGCTCTATCTCTAGTAATCCGAATGCCAAGAATATTCTTAGCTGGCCCCAAGTCTTTCATAGAAAACGACTTGCTTAATTCTTTCTTCAGCTGGACAATTCTTTCCGCATTCTTGCCAACAATCAACATATCATCAACATAAAGCAATAAAATGATAAAATCATCATCACCAAACCTCTTAAAGAAAACACAGTGATCAGACGCAGTCTTTCGGTAGCCTTGCTTCCCAATAACTGACTCAAATTTCTTGTACCACTGTCTCGGTGCTTGCTTCAAGCCATAAAGACTTTTATGAAGTTTACAAACATAATCTTCTTTACCTTTAAACCGAAAACCTTCAGGTTGCTCCATATAGATTTCTTTATCCAGATCACCATGAAGGAATGTTGTCTTGACATCCATTTGCTCAACCTCAAGATCAAGACTACTAGCTAAACCAAGGATCACCCTGATGAAACTCATCTTCACAACTGGAGAGAAAATCTCATCAAAATCAATACCCTCTCTTTGACTGAACCCTTTGACCACCAATCTTGCCTTGTACCTAGGCCGTGATATATGTTCTTCAGTCTTTAATTTGTAGACCCACTTTTTCTTCAAAGCTCTTTTGCCTTTAGGTAATTTCACCAACTCAAAGGTATTGTTCTCATACAAGGAATTCATCTCATCTTGCATGGCTTCAAACCACTCTATTTTATACTTATGTTCCATGGCCTCTTTGTAATACTCGGGCTCTCCCTCATCAGTGAGTAAGACGTACTCACCAGTTGAATAACGAGTAGAAGGTTGACGGTCTCTCGAAGACCGCCTGAGTGGAACAAATGCAGGCATATCTACTGGTAACTCGGGATGAATATCCTCATCCAAATCTACCTGCTCTTGATTATCAACATTATCGGTACCATGTTGTTCGTCATTTTGAATACCATCTTCGTGATGTGGCTCAGATTGCTGAGTAGGAATAGGATCCAAATCAATGAGATCATCAGTGTACTGAGGAACTACCTGTGACTTCTCAATATCTTTCAAACTCTCATCTTCCACAAACACAACATCACGACTTCTTACAAGCTTCTTTAAAACCGGATCATATAGCCTGTATCCAAACTCATCTTGCCCATAACCAAGGAATATACACTGTCTGGACTTCATATAAAGCTTTGATCTTTCATCTTTGGGAATATGCACAAATGCTTTGCATCTAAAGACCCGCAAATGACGATACGAAACATCTTTGCCACTCCAAACCCTGTCTGGAACATCATTATGCAAAGGAATACAAGGAGTAAGATTAATAACATGTACCGCTGTATTTAAAGCTTCACCCCAAAAAGAATTTGGCAACCCTGCATGTGAGATCAAACGCTTAAACCTTTTAACCAAAGTTCTGTTCATTCGTTCTGCTAAACCATTCAACTGTGGTGTCTTAGGAGGTGGCCTTTGGTGTTGAATACCTGTCTCCCTACAATAAGCATTAAAAGGACCAATGTATTCACCTCCATTATCTGTACGAATACACTTGAGCTTCTTCCCAGTATGTCTCTCAACTAGGGCATGAAACTGCATAAACACATTAAACACTTGATCTTTAGACTTTAAAGTGTAAACCCATACCTTCCTCGAATGATCATCTATAAATGTGACAAAATATAAGCAGCCCCAAGTGTTCTAGTCTTCATAGGACCACATACGTCTGAATGCACCAAGTCAAGTATACTTTCTTTTCTATGAGGCAGATGACTATGAAAAGAAACTCTCTTTTTCTTACCATTCATACAATGAGAACACTTCTTCAGATGAACACATTTCACACCGGACAATGCATCTTTCTTCAATAAAATAGACATCCCCTTTTCACTCATGTGAGCAAGTCTCTTATGCCACATATCAGTCACATCAGAATTCGTCAATGAATTAACCGAGTCTCTGGAAATCTTTGGATGTGCCATGTACAACTTTAAAGTTCTTTCACCTTTTGCCACGATCAACAAACCATGAGTGAGTTTCCAAATTCCACCACCAAAGGTATTGTGGAAACCATCATCATCTAATGTGCCTGCGGAGATCAAATTAAGTCTAATATCCGGAACATGTTTTACATTGTGTAAAACCAAATCCATCCCAGTATCAAACTTCAAGCAAACATCCCCAACACCAACGATCTTTGATAGCCCATTATTACCCATCTTGACATTCCCAAAATCACCAGGAGTATAAGACGAATAAAAATCCCTTTGTGATGTCACATAACAAGTAGCACCACTGTCAACAACCCAACTCAAATCATCACGTGCAATGTTCACCCTATCATAATCACAACAAATATGAAACTCTTCGGTGGCAGTGTTAGTTTTAGAAGTATCTTCATCACCGTCATCTTTCTTGTAGTTCTTTTTATTGTTGTAATTAGCCTTCTTGTTCTCTCTTTTCAATTGTCTGCAATATTTTATTATGTGCCCTTTTTTGCCACAATGATGACACTCAAATTCTTCAAACTTCCCTTTAGACTTACTGCGGTGCTTTGCTTTATTACTCAAACCTCTACTATGGCTTCTCCCCCTACTTTTAGTAACTAAGGGATCTGAATGTGAAGAGGAACCTTGTGACTTTCTTCTCATCTCTTCATTTATAATACTACCTTTTGCCAATTCCATAGTGATAATACCGTTCGCTGCGGAGTTGGACAACGATGTCCTAAAAGTCTCCCAAGAATCCGGTAATGTACCAAGAAGCCATAAACCTTGTATCTCGTCTTCAAACTTAATACCCATACCTGCAAGCTGATTAATAACACCCTGACAAACATTCAAATGATCAGTAACAGGAGTTCCATAAAGGTATTTCAAGTTTATCAACTGTTTAATCAAGAACAACTTATTGTTCCCGGTCTTCCGAGCATATAACTCTTCAAGCTTGGTTCACAAAGTACGAGCATGACTCTCCCCGCTAATACGGTTCAAAACATTATCATCAACCCATTGCCGAATATACCCACAAACCTTTCTATGCAAAATATTGCATTCTTCCACAGTTTTATCTTCAGGTTTATCGATACAAAAAATAGGCAAATTATAATCCTTCACATAAAGAAGGTCTTTCATCTTGCCTTTCCAAATATGATAATTAGAACTATTCAAACTCAACATCCTACCGTATTAGCTTCCATCGTTCAAACAAGTCTTAACCCAAGAACAAGAGTCGAAGCTCTAATACCACTCTGTTGGGAAAAACGACCACCTAGCCACGAATGGTAAACAAAAAGTGCGGAATTAGTCTTCGTTTGGCTAAACTTTTCCCGATCCGAATGAACCAATGAGGATGCAAACAAAATAGGGTAATCTAAAAGTAAAAAGGACACAATAATTTTAGCGTGGAAAACCTCTCAAGGCGAGAGTAAAAACCATTGGACTACTAGAGCCGCTTCAAATTCACTATCACCAATAATGAGCAATACAAAGTCTTCTCTAGATAAAACTAGAGGCATGCACAAATCATCATATACTTGGTACAAACTAACATCAAGTATATGGAATAAAAAAAAGAGTAAGAGGTAACACCAATGAGAAAATACCGATCTCTGGAAAGTCTCTTATCTTAAGAAAAAACTACCAAAAGAATTTTTGGAGCACACAATTGTATCTTCGTCTCTGCTTTTCTCTTTTCAATAGAAGTAGAGGAATAAACCAAAAGGTTGTCAATCAATTTCCTTTGTGATACCGACTGTTTGTATACACAACCAAAAATAAACCCTTTTCTTGATTCTCTTGCTCTTTACGTAAAGCCCACCATCATAAAAAATATATATGGGCATGTGGCCCAAAGAACCCACCAAACAAAAAAAAATCATCATACGATTATATATATATTTTTTTCTTTTATTATTTATATTACTAAATTATAATAATAGTAATACCCATGTAATATATAATTGTTGGGTTTTCTCATGGGCAAAAAATACCCCAACACATGCTTCAACCAAGGAACGGATAGCTAGGAAAAGTAATACCCTTAGTAGCCTCCAACTCAAGACGAACCATCTTAACGTCTAAACTATTTCCCGCCATTTATTATTTTTGGTTTTATTCAATTTTCTTTATTTAATTTAATTTAATGATTTCTTTTTATTTTTTCTTTTATGTAGCTGTTTACAATTGGAATGGTAGAGAAATGTCAGCCTGAAGTAAAATAAAAGTTACAGCTGCAGCTTTTTTTTCTCTAACAGCCTTTTATATCTTTTTGTCATTGCTTGGATGGATTGATTCATAAAAAAATCACTATTGAAAATTGAGTGACTTTTCATGTTTAAGTTTCAAGTGGATGTAAAACTCGAATGGATAGTAATAATGATGATAATAATGGTTAAAGCCTAGGTACTAATGTTTAATACCTAATTCGCTGAAACCGATGGCTCTGATACCAACCCGTCACACCCCGACTTAGGGCCTAGGCGTGTGACCACAAGTTGGTACCTGTTTTATAAATATATCAGAGTTTATGGGTTAATTATAGCGGAAGACTTTAGGTTGAATATAATATTA
The DNA here is from genome assembly GCF_021521415.1 of Bidens hawaiensis. Taxonomy (NCBI): domain Eukaryota; kingdom Viridiplantae; phylum Streptophyta; class Magnoliopsida; order Asterales; family Asteraceae; genus Bidens; species Bidens hawaiensis. The sequence goes on along the minus strand of NW_027496380.1, from coordinate 235,156 downwards.
ATTTACATTGAAAATTTACTGGGGAATTAAATACCCGAGTATTGGTTTACAAAAGATATGTTTTCATATTACAAGGATTTTATATCAAAAATGGAGCCATCTTGTACGCGCTTCTATCTTCATTAAGACTCCAATCCTTGTTAATGCTACTTATGCTTAATTACCTGCAATGGGTTGGAAAAATACGTCAGCTATATGCTGGTGAACACGTATGACTCAATAAAATATTTGAATGACAATATAATACAAATATAGTTTTCTCTACAAGCTCAGCAGAAGCATTTCTACTTCTGGTCTATGTACCACTGCCCTACACACACAATTGTTCCCGAGCCACGTAGCCCTTTTCCGGGAGACTAGTTATGACCATTAGCTCGCGGCCACGTAGCCTTAGAATGATTAGGCTGAACGGTTATGTTTGGATCCAGACACATGTGTATTCGGTCTGAGTTGACTTTATTTTCTACTTTGTATTATAAAGTTTTAGAGATTGCATGATCTCATGTAGACATTGATTGACTCGCTAAGACAAACACCCGTTCGTCTCATTGAGTATAATATGTTTTGACTGATTAAAAAGGTTAACATATTCACCTGTACCGTCGGTGTTGTAAACCTTGACTGATTGATTGATCGACTGTGAATGATATTAACCTATACATAAATAGGTTCGTATGAATGTTTTGAATGATGTTAAGCTATGATTGTAAGCTTAACCTTGAAATTGTTTATCTTTGATTGTGAATGAAAACACTTGGTTTTATGTGACGTTTGATATAGCATGCTTTGGCCTAATAGGTTCTATCACGTTAGTAAGTTTCTCCAGGTAAGTAAACGGGTCCCTCGGTTGATTGGGATTTATTCGAATTACTTTTCCTTAGGCAAGAAACTTACTACTAATGATATCCCCCTTCCAGATACTACATGCCCGTCAGAATATCTCTTTTGTTTAACATTACTTCATCATGAAGTAACGTTTTATGAAAATATGATTGTGAATGAATGTTTGTAAAATATGATCAAGGTTAGAGGCCATAGCCTCGATTGATAGTCTAAGCTATAATAATAAAAACTTAAACATAACTCCTACCTTAATTCGTATGCTTAGATTGATAACACGTGATTGCTAGCCTATAATAAGGCAGGACTTGATCTACTCGCTTATGTGATTGCTAGCTTAATTCCAACTTCGTTTCTTGCACGTATTACGAGAAAATGGCAGTCAGCTCGTCACGGCTATTAGGCACGCCTCCCTAGGTTAACTATGTGAAAATGAGGGTGAGTTTGGGATGAATGGGGTTCATACCCGTCCTCCCCTTTTATAGCCGTTTTTGAACCCTATCGCGATACGCGATAGGTCCCTTGTGGCCCGTCGCGTATCGCGACGCCGCCATTTTACACCGCCTTATGCGGTGATGACACGTGGCCTGTCATATTGTGCCACGTGTTGACACGGTGTTCAACACGTGTCCGGTGACTCCGCGATGGGTTGATTGTTACCCCGTCACGTATCGCGATGGGAACAAATTTTCAGAATTTGCACTTTTGGTACCTGTACTTCCTAAGTTATTACTTTTAAGCTTAAATTAAAGAGGGTAAAAGACGCGGTGTTACAATGGTCGCGTCTACTGGGAAAAAATTGAGTTTGGTGATCATCACGGGATTTATTTGGTTGTTGCGCGTCAAGACCAAGGCCCGGGGTCGTCTTCATTCTGGCTCTTTTTGGAGTCGACAGAAAACAATGAGATTACTTTTGATTGGAGTTTGCAGCAAGGGCAAAGCCGTTGGGGATGTTTAGAGTGGTACATAGTGCGAGCTTCACGCTGAAGAGAGGCTACAGAGTCCGGTCCGGAAATTTAGTCAATATGTTGTGCTAACCAACTTCCGCTCACCATAACGGGCCTATAAATATAGGCCCATCAAAGTTTCGAAGTTCAAAAGTTTTGATCATCACGGGATTTATTTGGTTGTTGTGCGTCAAGACCAAGGCCCTGGGTCGTCTTCGTTCGGGCTCTTTTTGGAGTCGACATAAAACAATGAGATTACTGTTTTTTTGGAGTTTGCAGCAAGGGAAAAGCCGTTGGGGATGTTTAGAGTGGTACATAGTGCGAGCTGCACGCTGAGGAGAGGCTACAGAGTCCTGTTCGGAAATTTAGTCAATATGTTGTGCTAACCAACTTCCGCTCACCATAACTGGCCTATAAAAATAGGCCCGTCAAAGTTTTGAAGTTCAAAGTGCCACAAGAGGCATCTGTGGTCTACCTCGAAATACCGCAGGTGGTCTATGATAAATTGAATCCAGATGGTCGCGTCTTGATGGTCGGATATTTTGTATATATATTAGTGTATTTGTTATGTATTTTTATTGAGTATACTATTAGAACTTTGGTACTTCATACGTGCTTTTGTATTTCAGGTAATTGATCGTTAAAGATGCTAAATGGGAGACCAGTTGCAGCATGGAATGATATCTCACGAAGACCAGAGCATGATTTGAAATCTTAAGAAGTGTTAGATGGATTCGAGATGAGTATGGATGAGAAATCATAAGCTTATATTTGGAGTTCGCAGTAAGGGAAAAGCCGTTAGGGATGCTTAGAATGGTACATAGTGCGAGCTGCACGCTGAGGAGAGGCCACAGAGTCGGGTCTGGAAGTTTGGTCAATATGTTGTCCTAACCAACGGCCGCTCACAGAACGGGCCTATAATTATAGGCCCGTCAAAGTTTTGAAGTTCAAAGTGCCATAAGAGGCATCTGTGGTCTACCTCGAAATACCGCAGGTGGTCTGTGAGAAAATGAATCCAGATCTTCGCGTCTACTCGGAAAAAATTGAGTTGGGTGATCATCACGGGATTTATTTGTTTGTTGCGTGTCAAGTCCAAGGCCCGGGGTCATCTTCGTTCGGGCTGTTTTTGGAGACGACAGAAAACAATGAGATTACTATTTATTTGGAGTTTGCAACAAGGGCAAAGCCGTTGCGGTTGTTTAGAGTGGTAAATAGTGCGAGCTGCACGCTGAGGAGAGGACACGGAGTCGGGTCCAGAAATTTGGTCAATATATTGTACTAACCAACCGCCGCTCACCAGAACAGCCCTATAAATATAGGCCCATCAACGTTTTGATGTTCAAAGTGCCACAAGAGGCATGTGTGGTCTACCTCGAAATACCGCAGGTGGTCAGTGAGAAAAGGAATCCAGATGGTCGCGTCTACTCAGAATAATTTGAGTTGGGTGATCATCACGGGTTTTATTCGGTTACTGCGCGTGAAGACCAAGTCACGAGGTCGTCTTCGTTCGGGCTCTGATGTACATAAAAATATACATCTTTTTAGCATCAAATAATCTCTAAAAACAACAATTTCTATTAAATAACATAGCACAAAAGGCTACTTATCATAATAAAATGTAATTTCAGGTGAAACCAAGCCCCAAACGAATAAACAAGCGAAAAGACGAAGAAAAACGAAAGAAAACACAAGAAAAACAAAGAAACACGCCCCCACGCTTCTGAACACCAGAAAAGACAAAAATCTACAAGAAAAGACAAAAACTGGGAACAAAATCACGAGACCGTGCTTCTCTACCACGGGGTCGTGGACGTCTACCAGAAAAGACAAAATGAATTTAGCACATGTCACTAAAATGCACGGGGTCGTGCCTCAGGAAGCACGGGGTCGTGGTGAGTCATCATGTACGATCTGACAACATGCAATTGGGACACGTAGACACGAGGCCGTGCTTGATAAAGCACGGGGCCGTGCTTCTAGCTCCGGGCAGCCTATAAATAGAGGCTCTTGTGTCCATTGAGAAGTGTGCCTTGAAAAGAATTCTATCCGGTTTCTCTTATAAAAACACACACTAACACTCACATAGAAGATTTAGTGAAGAGTTTGAAGGTTTGGAGGTCATCACCATCAACCATCATCATCATTAAGAAGGAAGATTCATCTACATTTGGTTAGATTGTTCCAAGTTTAATCATGTATTTGTTATCATCATTCATCTTAATGTTTATCATCATGCTCATTATGAGCTAAACTCCTTTTACCATCTAAAATCTATGAAGAAGCTTTGTTTTACTTGATGATTATTTAAAACATGTGGTGTAGTATAGTAAAGTACATGGTTATCTTACAATTATCTTTTGATGAGAAATGTTTCACCATATTAAATCACTAATTCAAAGTTGGTGGTTATCAATTCTATTGGCAATCGTTCATGATCGATTCATGTTCTTGAAAGATAGAAATACTTTGATACATAATCGAAACATGGATCCTTATATTGTACTTAGAAATGATGAGATATAAGTTATGATGTATTTCTCTAAGTCTTGGTAATCCGAAAATGGCTTTGCTTAGGATATCATGCTAGTTAAAGAAATCATATGTTAATGGAATATGTAATTATAACCTACATAAATCAACCAAGGGGAGGTTGTGTGACTAAACTACAACCACCCGAAGTTGTTAGAATTGGTATTTAAGAAATAGAAGTCAATCCTAATCTTTCTACTTTACGAAACTACTTGCCAACTTAAATTGACATCATTGAGGTGACATGAGATTAGGAAAGGGTGGACTTTAAAATGCGCATGTTACCTCCTTAGTGCCAAAGATGCTCACTTAAGGCTTAAGGAGCTATCTATCATATATTTCTATGGCAAGTTTACCACATGTTTGAATATTAGTTATCAATGCTAAAATGGAGTGGATTCTTGATCTTAGATGGTAACCTTCGCTTAATTGAACAACTCGTTTAGAATCTATCGTCTTGGTCACCTATATATTACATATATAAGCATTTATATTTTATAAAAAGTTCAAAAATTAACCCCAAAATGATTAAAACCTCCGATTAAAGTAAAACAACGATTTATCATTAGAAACATTTGTGTCCATGGATCGATACTTGGTTCTTACCAATACTATTCTACATATACGATAGGTACACTTGCCTATTTTGTGTGTGTTTAGTCTTTGTAGAAATCACTTTTATAAATTTAAAACACGATCTTGTGCAAAAAGCTAAATATCAATCCATTATATTTTACAAGCCACTCAAACAGCACGCATCAGGCTCTTTTTGGAGACGACAGAAAACAATGAGATTACTGTTGATTTGGAGTTTGCAGCAAGGGCAAAGCCGTTGGGGATGGTTAGAGTGGTACATAGTGCGAGCTGCACGCTGAGGAGGGCCACAAAGTCTGGTCCGGAAATTTGCTCAATATGCTGTGCTAACCAAGCGCCGCTCACAGAACGGGCCTATAAATATAGGCCCATCAAAGTTTTGAAGTTCAAAGTGCCACAAGAGGCATCTGTGGTCTACCTCGAAATACCGCAGGTGGTCTGTGAGAAAATGAATCCAGATGGTCGCGTCTACTCGGAAAAATTTGAGTTGGGTGATCATCACGGGAATTATTTGGTTGCTGCGCGTCAAGACGAAGGTCGGGGTCGTCTTCATTCAGGCTTTTTTGGAGACGACAGAAAACAATAAGAATACTGTTGATTTGGAGTTTGCAGCAAGGGCAAACGTTGCAGCAAGTTACATATTTATTAAATAAATAAAATAAAAAATAATATAGAAAATTAGAAATTCGGTTCGTTTTTTCCGGATTTTATTTCGTGTAAAACCAAAACCAAACCAAAGTTCGGTTTTTTACAACACATAAAAGAAAACTGTCGCTCTTTGTTTCAGTTTATATTTTTTTGGTTTTTTGGTTTCAGAATAGTTTTTTTTTTCTTGCACACCCCTACCTGTTATATCTTGTCTCAGATCTACAAAATATAAACATTCGTTAGAAGAGGTCAGAGACCTCTGACCTTCTTCCAACAATCAAGTAAGTAGATTCACCTTGTTAGATGTGTATGTAAGAGAAAGTATTGGAAGAGAAAGCTCTCTCTCTATGTGAACTAGGCATCTATTTATAGTTTTTGTGGAGAGAGTATTGAAAGAGAAAGCTATCTCTCTATGTAAAGAAGGCATCTATTTATAAGGGTGTGGTGTAATGAACCCTAATGGGCCTCATTCCACTTGGAGTTACCTTGAATTAGTATAGATAATGTTATATTGTATTTTGGACTATGTGTGTTGGGCTATTTGTAAAGATACTCGTATAGTAGTCACAAGATAAAAATGAAGCAATAAAGTTGAGAAGGATGTTGAGGGAAATTGCACATGATTAATAGGATAAAACTCAGAATTGAGAGCAAGAGATTGATAATTGTAAGAGAATCTTGAACCAGGGAATGAAATCGTATGATCAGGATGATTTTTATTAGGGTTAGGATAAGTGATAAGTGTAATTATGATGTTTTCAAATTCAAAACAAAATACAAGATGCCCCTATTGATTATCATTAAAATTTAATAATGAAATTTTATTAAATAAAATTTATAATGAGATTCTAATGTGACCCAGCCAGTGGGTGTCGCTCCTTGGATCCTGCTACCAGGGGCGTTGCCTCCAGACCCCGTCAAGACTTGGAACCTCCATAGCTTAGGGGTTTAACCCTTAAATACAAATAGAATTATAAATTGTAATAAGATCAAATAAGTGTGCACCCCTACACCCAACTTATTTAAATTCATATTACAATTAACTTTATTAACAAATTAATCTTCAATTACATTAAAATCACTAACATTTTTAGGGTGAGATTCGTAAATCTTTCCAACACTGGCTCAAAGACCCACGTTCAAAGAAGCCATATATTGTAAGTTGATGATTGTAGTCATTTCCAATGTATAACTTCTGCCATACTTCGATAATAATATAGATGGTTAACATATGATTATATCAATCAAAACTTGTTGTGCAAAATCTAACAACTTAGTAAAACAAAATGATTTATTTTTCATTCTAATTAAATTGTTATGATTTAAGATAAAAATGCAACATTTTTTAAATTTTTATCTAGAAGAAGTGAAAGGTTAACTACGATATCAATAGGTGTTTTCCTGACTCAAAGTTATTTTCAAGCTTTGCAGTGAAGAATTTAAAGAATTAATTAAAAAAACTTCAAAATGGTTATGATTTAATAATAAGAAGAATTGAGAACAATTGCGTATTCGAACGAGATGAATTAAAAGAAAAATAAATAATTGATGATTGAAGGAGCCATCCTTTTTAAACTTGTGAAGCAGGCGACCAATTTTTAAGTAAATTAAATGTCACAAATGAGCTATTTCTGTAAATTGAGAGTCTTGAATCAAGAGAATCTGTCACAAGAAAATTATAAAAGAGTGCTTGTCTTGCCGGTAAAAAAACAAAAATAAAATAAAGCTTGACATGCGCTATCCCTTTTGCTTGTGCAGCTGTCCAACTGAAAATTTTTGTTACCATTTTACTTTTGTAATTACAAATTTTAATTTTTTTACCTTTTTCACTTATTTACGTTAAAATAATATAAAAATGTAATTTTCAAGACGATGAGAGGATTATGCATGATTGATAGACCTAAATCTCTCAGAGGACATGGTTATGGATAAGAATTCTTGGAGAAATATAATTAAAGTTAAGAATTTTTAGAGAGAAATGAATACCTTAGGGGCCTATATTTACCTTATTTTGGTCACACACAATTATAGTATTTTCTTTTCATATATATATATATAGTATTATCATTCTTACTACGTGCTATTATCAATGATGCTATAGCTAAACTTTGATTTCCTTTTATATTGTCGCATACATATGTAGCCAAGAGTTGAGGGTGTCTCTGAAAGCCACCTCTCTATCCTATTGGATAGAGGTACGGTGTGCCTACATCTCACCCTTCCCAGACCCTACTTATAGCTTTGCTATGGTGGAACTCTACTGGGTATGATTGATTGATTGATTTAGTTTTTGTAATTTTGTTATTATAAAAGAATAAGTGTTGAAATATAATTTGTAAGTATTTTATTACCAGTATAATTTGATAATATTAATATTGGATTTATAAATGCAATCTACAATAAGTAACTTTTAATTTTGATTTCTAAAGAAAGTGTTTGATTTTTTTATTAACATTTATTTTATTTTTTTTAAACATTGGAGGTTTTGTTATAGTAATGATTAGGGGTGTTCACGGTCCGGTTTTCGCGGTTTTTACGTTAGACCGTGAACCAAACCTGAACCGTTGAACTCTTAAACCGAACCAAACCGAACCGTTTTTAACGGTTTGGTTTCGCGGTTTAGACTTGTTTGGTCTTTATACAAAATGCCCAAAATAATTCATGATATGTTAATATTGTACAACAATAATTTATATAATTTAACAAACAACTGATTTTTACTTTCTAAAAATCTCATTTAAGAAAATAAAAGGCCAATTGAAGTTTCTTACATTTTTTAGTTAAGCTTAGCCCACTTTTATTGTTTACTAACAATATTTTGATACATATTTAGTAGTGTTCATGTATACACACACATATATATATAATATAAAATAATATATGTCTAGTTATAAATTTACACACACATGTATATATATATTATGAAATATTAAAACAAATACATATAAATAAATCATACGGTTCGGTCCGGTTTTATGCGGTTTGTTTCGGTTCAAACCGTAAACCAAAACGTTTGCAACGGTTTGGAAATTTTCAAACCAACCGGCCGAAAGCTAAGAAAAAACCCATCCGTGAAACCAAACCGATGACCGGTTTGGGTAGTTTCGCAGTTTCGAACCGAACCATGAACACCCCTAATAATGATAGATTCTCTTTCTTCAAACTTGATATCAAATTAATATTTTTTTTTTGTTTTGATTTGTAAACTTTAATCATTCGTTTTCTGATTATAAATTTGAACAGTTTTCTATTATTTTATATAAAAAAAACAGCCTATAGTATTAAAAAAACGGTGGGTTAAAATACAAATTACAACAAAAATAATAAGGTGAAAAGAAATCTAATTTATTGATTTTAATTTTTGATGATGGAGATTAACTTAAATTTAAAAATGATAAGAAGGGCATTAAGGTAATAACCCATTTATGATGATTTATTTTTCTCCACATGTAACTATAACTTTTTCATACGAATTTTTTTAAAAAAAAATTCACTATAATAGCAAATGTTTTTTTATCTTTAATATGAATATCATATTGTTATATAAAAAATATTGGGTTTTTTATATTGTGTTATTTGGTTGCTCATTGTGTTTTTTAATTGAGTTTTATATGCATTGTGTTATAGATTTTGGTTATTATGTTTTTCAGTTGGTACTCATATTAAAAATAAAAAAATAAAACAAAGATTACATAATTGTATCTTTTTGTTCGTCATTGTGTCTTTGTGCTCAACATTTGTCTTTCTACTTATCATTGCGTTTTAGTCATTCTGTAATACGTTCATTGTCTTTTATTCGGAATTGATATGTGACATTCACTTAATTTGAGAAAAATAATATTATGTTCATTTTGTATTACGTTCAGATCATTGTGTAATATGTAGTTTCCATTATGTTTTACATTTATGATCATTGTGCTATATGTATTCACCATTGTGACTTACTCTTTAGACTATTGTGTCATATGTATTTATCATTGTATTTTACGTTTCAGGTTATTGTGTAATATATATTCATCATTGTGTTTTATGTATCAGATAATTTGTTGGTATTTTTCATTATATTTATATACTATTATTACACAACGTTGTTATTAGTACTTAAAAAAACACAATGACAAACAGAAAGACACACTGACGAAAAAAAAGACACAATTGTAAGCAAAAAGACACAATGACGTAATTTTTGTTTTAATTTTTATATAACAAAATTATACTCATATTAAAGATAAAAAACGCTTGTTATTATGATAATTTTTTATTTTTTTTAAATATCATATAAAAAAGTTATAAACGTTTTAAAATAACGGGGAAATAAAAAATAAAGGTTACCCGGTTTTGAGAACTAACTCGAACCTCCATCATTAACTTCTTCTTCCTTGGACATGTTCTGTTGTCTTTGATTCATCTTCTGAAACTAATTTCACGACCCGAATTCATCAAACAACGTCGTACGTACGCCTTCAACCGAACCCCATTTCTGTTTCCTTCATATGTCAATTACACTCACAACAATCTAACGAATTCAAGAACATTATAGAAGATTCTGGGAAAGAAACCTAGGGCTGTCATTATATTCACTGTGCTGTAAAAAATCATCAATCGATCATGTGAATAACAAAGCAATACCCTTTTCCCCAATTCTCCAACTGGGTAATAATAATATTAATAATATTAATTCTACCCATTTGGTTAATGTTATTCGTTCGTTCTTTCTTGATTTGTTTAAATTTAGAAATTAGATAGAAATTAGAACAATTTCGTAGTTAACCATCCATCTTTGATTCCAATTACAGTTCGTTATCCGCAGCTTTCTTTACATTTGTTAGCATTTCGTGTCGGTAACCATTTCGGTATTCCAAACATTTGATCTTCTTGGTTAGCTTGGTTATTAATCTGTTTAGATCGGTGAATTGGGTTTAAATTTAGGGAAAGAAAGATGTATGCTGTAGGGAGGCTAGGCAGCTATATCAGTCAAGGGGTTTATACTGTCGCGGGCCCGTTCCACCCGTTTGGCGGGGCTGTGGATATAGTTGTGGTGCAGCAAGAGGATGGTAGTTTGAAATCGTCTCCGTGGTATGTTAGGTTTGGGAAGTTTCAAGGGGTTTTGAAGGCGAAGGAACGGGTTGTTGATATTAATGTTAACGGGGTTGATGCGGAGTTTGGTATGTATTTGGATCCACGAGGGGAGGCTTACTTTCTTCGGGAGGTTGATTCGGAGGAACTGGTTGAAGCGGTTTCGTCATGTTCGTCTTCTTGCGAGGATGTTAATGGGAAAGTGCAAGATAAGCAAGATAAGCTTCCGGTTAAGTCTAAGAGTATGGATTGTGATTTTGATAATCCGGTTAGTGATGTCAGCAGTCCGGATTTGTCAAGAAGTAACTCTAAAGGGTCTAGAGTTTTAGGGTTTGTTTTAGGGAGACGATCGATGAATGAAAATATTTTGTCGAAAGAAGGAAATGATTCGAGTGTTGGTAGATTGGAACGGGATGAAATTGCTGCTGATTTATTGGAAAGCCGTGAATCAAGAAACGATGATGCGGATGTTACTGGTGGAAGATTGGAAACGAGTTTGGTTTTGCGCGAGCAACATTTTGTAAATAAAGATGAAGAAACTAATGCAACGGATGATGATAATAAAGATGACGAAAATTGTTTTTCGGAAAATGCTAATGAACCAGAAGTGGGATTGGTAACGGGCCAAGGGTCGTTAGAAATTGTACCCGAAAGCTACGCAGAAGGTGCATCTAATCAAGAAAATGTAAATGAAACAAATGAAATCAGACCGCCTTTGGAGTCAAATTGTGAATTTCAAATATGTGAACCGTTAGTGGACGAGCCATTAATATTTGAAGATCTTGATGATTCTAATCCGAACATTAGCACAATAGAGCAAGAAGTCAAACACGGCCCTGTTCTACTTAGAGTCAGAACCTATAAGGAACACTCGAGAGGTGAACTCGAAGGGTTAACGGGAAATCTTAGAAAGTGTGCAAGTAATTTGGAGATTGCTCAAAGTCGTGAAATTCCTAAACCGGAATTTAGCCGACACGTGAAATCCCTGCCTAAAGTGTGTCAGCTCGATGATCCGATTCCAGATAATCAAGAGGAATCAGAGTTTTACTCTCCAATTGGTAGAATTAGATCAAATTGGGATTTACTGAGGGAAGATGCTTCAAGGTTAAAAAGAGTGTTTACCGAGAAAGATTTACCACAAACAGAAGATGAATTATCAAATAATCTTAGAGACGGTAACATTGCAAGTGGTAGGATATGTTTATATTAATTAACATAAGTTATAGATATGAAATTTATTATGAAAGCGTATTTGTAGGCGGTCCTGATGATGGTGCTGGTGGAAGCTGGAGTTTGTGGCCGTTTAGAAGATCGGTTCCCGATAGCAGTAAAAAGGTTTGTGATGATGAAACGGGACAAGAAACGGGCGGTGAAAAAGACTGGCCTTCACCAAAGTCTGACACGCATACACGGGAACTTACTCCAACTCCCGAGCAGTTAGCTTCGTTGAATTTAACAGAAGGGCAAAACATAGTAACGTTCACGTTTTCAACATCGGTTCTCGGGTCTCAACATGTTAGTTTTGGTTTATCTCGTTGTTTATAGTTTGTGTGTTGTATTTACATGCATACGTCTCAGGTTGATGCTAGAATTTATTTATGGAGTTGGCATACTCGCGTTGTGATCTCAGATGTTGATGGAACAATTACTAAGTAAGATTAATTTATTTAGATTAAATGATGATGAGTTATATGGTAACGCATATGGTGATGTGTTATAGATCTGATGTTCTTGGACAATTCATGCCTTTGGTTGGAAGAGATTGGTCACATATTGGTGTGACGCATCTCTTTTCGGCAATTACGGTATGTTGGACCTTTGACTTGACACATAATTATTTGACTTTCAAGTGATGAGAAACATGAACATTTTGTTGATTGTATGTTGTAGGAAAATGGATACCAAATGCTCTATCTAAGTGCTCGGTCTATATCTCAAGCTTCCATCACTAGACAGTTCTTGTTCAACCTTAAGCAGGTATCGATTCTATTAATAATTTGTTTCCAAATTCACTCGCCGCTTATAAATTAATTTGCAGGACGGGAAGGCTTTGCCTGACGGGCCGGTAGTTATTTCTCCTGACGGGCTTTTTCCTTCTCTTTATCGCGAAGGTAAACAGTTTAATATATCTTAGTTTTTACTAAAATGCATCAAATAATTTTTAGTTTTAAATTACTTTACTACCCTTTTGCAGTTATAAGAAGGGCTCCACATGAATTCAAAATTGCTTGCTTGGAGGTTAGTTTCAACTTTGTTTGACCTCCGCATAGTTTCTATGATTAGTTATATTTGTTGACAAAACGAGGCTCGTAATACTCACAGGATATCAAGGCGTGTTTTCCATCTGATAGGAATCCGTTTTATGCTGGTTTTGGAAACCGAGACACAGACGAGTTTAGTTACCTGAAAGTCGGCATACCAAAGGGAAAAATATTCATAATCAATCCTAAGGTTCTTACCAACTTTAATCACTTATTATAATTTTTCAAAGTTAGTCAGTATTGATCATAGGTTGTAATTTTATCCTTGTGATTAAAACCTTTACAGGGCGAGGTCGTTATAAATCGTTGCATCGACTCAAAATCGTACGCGTCACTCCACGCTCTCGTCAATGACATTTTCCCACCAATATCCGTTCATGAAGAGGTTTTAATTTCTTCTTAAACTTGTTTTTTTTTAAATCTTTTTTTTTAAATAGCTTTTTAATCTTATTTATGACTATCCGTTTAACTGTTTTCGTGTTCTGTTAGCGCGAGGATTATAACTCATGGAACTTCTGGAAACTTTCACCCCTGACTATGGACTAACCGAAGAAGATATTAACAAGAATGTAATTACACACGTTTTTCCTACCGTACAGAAGTAGAATCACTCAAGTAGCAAAATATTAATGCAACTTCCAAATACAGATTACAAATAGCTTATCATATAAGTTTACAGAACTCTTGTTATTTACACAAAAATAAAGAGATGCATACGTTAGTACGGTATGATTCTAACGCCCAGTTCATTCTGAGCAAACTGGATAAGATTTTCGATTTCGCACTCATCAACGCACCCGTTTCCGTTCCTGTCAGCAGACTTAATTCCTGCCCTGCCTTTCCACCCGGAAAACCAACCTCCGGTGGCTCTAACAACCTGACGTAGCTCGGATTTGCTGATCCGGCCATCTTTATCTGTGTCGAATCGCATCAACCATCGTTTGAACTCTTTGATGGTGAGTTCTCTTCGTCCATCGTCGGATATATTTTGGTTCAAACAAGTGGTTTTGAATGCATGTTTATGTGGATAATATGAAGTAAATTGTTGAGGTTTCTGAAGGGTTTTGATGCAAATTTATACTATGCTAATGCATTGCTTGTGGGATTTATATACTGGTTGCTTTTTTTGCAAGTTGAATCTTTTAATAGCTGCAAAGTTTGAATTCTTAAAAGGTTTACAGATAAAAAGTATGTGCAATGTATCTTAATTTAAATAATAGAGTTTTGTTTCCTTTTTAAAACTTTTATATACTAATATAAAAAAGATTCAGTATTAATCCAGTAAATTCATTTGTAACTTAAGTCTTTAACCATAAAAACCATTTGAAAATCTATATCTATATCTATTATATACTATATATAATATAGGAGTGAAGGACCTCTTAAATTTTAAGAGGTATCACTTTTTTTGTAAATTGTACAAGTAACAATGCATACAATTTTAAGAATTTAGAGGCAAAATAGTCTATATAATAATGGTCTTCAAGTTCAATCAAGTTTTGTTAATATAGTAAATAGTTACATATTTTCTCCCTGATTATTAACCAACTACCCCCACGACATTTAAACGGCCGTAACCTTCTCACACGTTAATATTTTTTCTAAAAAATTACACCATAAAAACGAACATTTTATTACCTTTAATTTGAGTATGGTATTGTTATAGTTAATTAATTTAAAAAAAACTAACATATTACATGATTTCCAGTTATTACCGGCAATGGGTCGGACATGTTCGACTAGTGTTGAACGGGTTAATACAAAAAGGGTTAAGTTAGTTCATGTCGGGATGGGTTTAGATCAAAAGGGTTCATGTCAAAACGGGCTACGGGTTAAAACATTTCCGGGTCGAAACAGGTACGTAAAAAAGGATTGGGTTAAAAGTAGTTTATTTGAAACTATTGTACATTTCATCTTACTTCTTGCTTGTCGCCACCTGTTATGCGCGTTCAAGCATCAGTTACATAGATGACACTGTTTATACATACCAGGTTGCTCGCGTATAGGTATTATATGGCGCACTTACTGGCACGGGTTACACGCCCGATGCCACGTTAAATGCATACCACTGTCGGGTTACGAACGTACCGTTACGAGGTTACAAACGTAATAACACCGGTTGCGTTTGGACATACACCGCTGCATCGCATGGGCAACTGACTAGTTTATATTGGTATGCAAGTAAAATAAAGTAACGGGGTACGTTTACAAACACATAAATAAGGTAACGGGTATATTTAGCAACACCCAAATATTAACAGCATAATAGTAAAAATTTAAGCATTTTGCACGTGCGTGTTCAAATATAAAATCTATGTGTTAGTGACCCTACAACTGTTTATAATAAATAATGGATGGTGGTCGATACCACGTCTTAATCACCGCTGATTAAATTTAGTCTCATACAAAAGTTTAATTATAACTTAATAATTGGCTAATGCTATATTATTAATCGACTCTAAAAGAATCATAATGATTACTTGTCTAAAAGAACATACTAAAATTTTCATGATTAATTTGTTGAATAATCTCATATCCGTACACTCTTAACAATACCATAAAATCATATCTCATACTGGCCCAATACCTTTCGGGTATTTATTGGGTATCGGATATACTCATTATTATTTCAAATATATATTTTTCACTATTTTAATTGTTATTTATTTTTTATCTTCTAATAAAACTAGAGATACAAAACGTAAAAATTAATGAATTAGTAGATTAGTTTATACAAGGACAAATAAAATAAAACAAAAACATAATGGTTAGGATTATTTAGGAATATGGTTTAGGTAAACAAGTATGTATGTTTCAGGTAATAAAGTTGTTCATCATTTAATACCATACGTGTCTCATACCCATGATTTTTCTTAACGCTAATATCATACTCAAATACCCTCTCATTACCCATACCGAGTGTTTCATGTTTACTCATCGATTATAGTTTATTAACCATCCTAGCTATAGGCTCGGTTTTGTTCTATAACTAAATCTTACCTACCCAGACCATCCTGCTCCTCCAGAAACTTATTTAAACACGCATCAAAACGTATGTGATGGGTTGTACGAGACAAATAAATTAAAATATACTTCGCTGCATGCACTTTCATGTCACACACATAATGTATTTCAACATAAATCTCATTTTTAAGTATCTAATTATCCTTGACTTCTCGTAGAATTGTTATTCGATTTTTCAATTAGAATCAAGGGCCGATGCAGTTGATTACATTGCATACCTTTTGAAAATTATTAATACTACCATGAGAAAACATTAGACTTAAAGTGTATTTCTTCTAGATATTCAACATTTTTCAAAGCTGGTGTTGCCAAACTAAATGATTCATCATCATCATCATCGTACTTAGTATATCCCACCAATAGCAAAGCTATGGTAGGGTCTGAGGAGGGTAAGATGTAGACAGCCTTACCTCTACCCTATAAGGATAGAGAGGCTGCTTTCGGTGAGACCCCCGGCTCGATAGTAGTTTTGCATCAAGCCTTGGACATAAGGCACATAGCACTCAATCATCGGGACACCGGCTGATCGGTGCATGTACCCTTGTCTTTCGGCTACCAACGCCACTACATGATGCCTGATTAACCGTCCGTCACTTTTAACGTTATTTTCACAAGATTAGTAAAATAACGTCAAAATTAGTGCAATTTCACTTTTGCCCACCCGAGGGTTCACACATATATACATCATATGTGCGCACCACAAGCAGGGCTAAAACTAAATGATTAAAGGTGTTATTAATTTGATTCTCGAGATGATGATGTTCTATTTGTTTAGATGCCAGTACACCATTTTAGAGGCAAAACCAAAATTAGAATAATAGGTTTGGCATTTGTGCTTGCTAAAAAGTCAAACTTATAGGCATAACCTTTTGAATTGATTTTTTAAAAGCGTTAGGACTACCCTCAATACCAGAGTGATCCTTACTGAGACGAGATGTACCGCATATATTGACTTTTAATGCTCCAGGTCTGACTCACTCGAGAACACCATTAAGAAGGAAGTTCACCACCGTGGGAAAACTCCCTTGAGTCCGGTTTGAACCCAAGATTAAAAGACCCCAAGCCTAAACCAACACACTCATGTCATTTGACCAAAAGACGAATTGTGTTACACCTTTTGTAATACGTTTGGCATTTTTATATAGAAACTTAGCATTTAGAATTACAAATGTATAACTCATTTTCTAATTGTTACGTTTAGCACTCTTGGGATATATAAGCAATTATTCGTCAGTCTAGTATGTCAAGTTAAACCTAACTAACATGTTCTAGCCACAAGTGAATCTTCAAAGATATTAGATGCCAAATACACACTAGGTTAGTTTAACTAACCGAACTCCTTTTTCCAACGTTTCTTCATCAGGAAGCAACGTTTAAAGGTTTCGTGAATTCTAAGTCTCCATATTTGAAGTTCTAAGCAATCGCTAAGAAACAGATTATAAGGTGATTACATTTGTGCTTTTTAAAATGATCAAATCGAGTACGTTCGCAAAAATGATATTAAATGTAACAAAGCATAAGGATAACCTACTATATAGCGTTTAGGCCATAGGCATACGCATATTTGATTAAATGGTACATGTGTACCAGTGAAATTTATTCCTATACATTGCTGATTAGAAATCATAAAGGGGAAATGTTAGACTAGGACGTGTCTCTCAGCAACCATCAGGGTCATTTTTGAGGCATGGCAGGGTAGTCGACGGTCACAGGCCCGACACCCCGCTAGGCCCGAAATTTTATTTTTTCAAAAAAAAGTTATTTGTATTTTTATCAAAAACATATGTATAATCAATGTTTCAACACAATTATATAACCACTAGCTTGGTCTAATGGTAAAGGGGTATGACATCTAACCAAAATGTTGTGAGTTCTAGTCTTGTTTGAGACAATTTTAAGCTTATTTTTATATAAAAGTTTTTTACACAACTTATATCATAATCAAATAAGCCCATTTATAATTAAATTGTTTAAACTCAACAAAATGTTTCTTTTACTTAAGGCCCAAAAAGAGTTCGCCTTTGGCTGAAAATTTTTTTGTCTTTTCGGAGCCGGCCCTGGCAACCATCTCTGGAAATTATGCTAAATCAGACTGGGGCAAGGTCACCAACACACCACATCCCGTGGTAAATCCAGTGTATGTGGTGGTTCACATTCTCGGTTGAAATAGGCCGTTGAGTGTGTAGACTTGCCGGGATTAAACGTTTTAAATGCTTTAATAATGCTTATGCCCAAATAGAATTTTTGTGTTATGTAAATGTGATCACCAGATTATAGTTGGCGCAGCTTCTGCCACAACATATGTCCAATGGCTCTCATTTCACTACTAATGGAACTTGGTTTCAAACCGACAACCATATCTACTATTTATTATGATAACTTAAGTGTAACAAATTATTCAGCTAGCCCGGGTTTTTGATTCACATATGAAACACATAGCATTAAACTTTCGATTTGTTTGAGAAAAAGTTCAGGATGGTTCGCTTCGAGTTACTCATATCCCAGGTGATGATCAACAACAATTACTATGAACTTGGTTTCATGCTCTCATTTCCAAGACCGGACTTGTTACACAATCGTCCATTTTGTGGGGACTTGTCAACCTTCAAATGTTTTCTCCATTAAGTAGTTACTAGCTATAGATACCGTGTATTCAAATTTATTAAATTATATCATAAGAAAAGTTGAATTTTAATAATTTAAACTATTGACCAATATTAATCCCAATTAACAAGTTGGTCAGTAACAATTCAAACTTTCGTTTTTGTTAACAACAATAATCCCAGTCAAAGAAAAAAGAAAGAAGTTAAACTTTGTTTATATATGATGATCGAATGTTGCAACAAAGAAAAACACTATCTCTAAACAAAAAATCTTTTTAAAAGTCTAAAAAATGTGTATTCAAGTCTTACAAAACTTCCAAACTTAATTAGTTTCGATTTCGAATACACTTTGGAATTAATTTAATGCATAATCTATCAAACTGGATTGATGAGGCCGTCAAGTTGAACGTCCGTGAGCTTGACATACGCCTTAACCGCCTGCATGATCATCTCCCTTTAAGCATGTTTACTTGCACCACACTCACAACTCTAAGATTTGATCATATGGATACCATTTGGGAGTGTCCATCGCGGGCCAGTCTTCCTTGTCTCAAGACACTTGACATCATCGTTTATTCCAATCCTTTTGTCAACGCGTTTAAACTCATTTCTGCTTGCCCCGTGCTTGAAAGTTTATCATTGCAGGTCGATTTCTGCAAAGGTCAACAACATTATGTGTTCCGTATCCCTACTTTGAAAAGGTTGAAGCTAAATATCCCGCGTAAGCTACCTGTGTTCCACAAAGTTATTATTACTTTTTAAATTATTGTGTTGTAGAAGGTCTTTTTAATCTTGTATGCTGTTAGATTTTGTTTTGTTTTTGTACTATGTTGAATGATATCTAGTGTTGGGTCATGTGAGTTTACAGAGGATTATGATTTGTATGATGGAATTTAAAGTTCATATTATTGGTATTATGTTTAGCGTCTAGTTTGTTTCATAACCTGTATTTGAGGCTCAGGGATTGGAATACGAAAACATGCCTTCTGTTATAATGTTCATTAAACTGATTGATTAAATGTGAACTTAACTCGCTATGACATTATACTCTCTATTTTTCTGATTGACCATGACCAACCATGTTTTCATTAGAGGTGGGCAAACAAAACAAATTGGTTAACCGAACCGACCTGAAAATCAAACCGAAACCAAACCGGTTTGAAACCGATTATGTAGAAACCGGTTTGGAACCGATTGAAACCGTAGGTTCAGAACCGGTTTGTAATTTTCTCCACCAAAACTGGTTAACCGAACTGAAACCGGTCAAAACCTGAACCGAAACCGATCGTAACATAGTAAGAAACCGGTTTCAACCCGAACCGAAACCGATCATAAATCGGTTTTGACTTTTATTGACCAAACCGAACCGGTTTTATCCCAAACCGGTTTTGAGTTTTAAACCGGTATGTGCTTTCATTAAGCTTTCATTGATGAATAGTTTATTTTCATAAACAACTCTCCCTCTCTCCCACCTTCTTACGCTCTCGCTACTACCATGCACCCAAACTCATATTTAATGCAACTAAGCGCGGTATTTGCACCCTAGTCTAGACTAAATCAAATTAACCATTCAGTTTTCAGTTAAACGGTTCGGTCTATTCGGTTTTCGGTTGGGTTCGGTTCAGTTAATCATGGTTAATAACCAAAATCAAACTTGGGCTACAATTTCTTATTTTGAAATACATGAAATGAAGATATAAATGCATTAAATGGTAGATAAAACATGACATACATGAAATGGAGGTATAAAAGTTAAAAATATATGAAAATATGAATGGTTGGGTTCAGTTAATTTCAGTGAACCAAGGGTTAAAAAGTATAACTAATAACCACTTTTTGGTTAATGTCAGTTTGATTTTATCAGTTTTTAGTTTAATTCAGTTAACCGTTTGGTTATTGTTCACTCCTACCAGTAGTAAAGATGGGGAAAAGATAAACTCTGAACGTGAAGGAGCGGGTCAAAACTTGGGGTCAATTGGGGAAAAATGTGGCTCAATAAAAGTTTAGTTCATAGGAAAATAGCCCTATGACATGAATTATGGGGTTTTTATTATATCGTAGTTATAAACATTTTTTTTAATTTCATGTTCGCGTGTTGTTGTTGATGCTTAAATTACTAGTGTGTTGATTGTTAAAAAAAATGAAAAAAAAAGAACTTTAAAATGCATGGTATCAACAAACTATATTATGCAAATAATGGCCCTTTTCTTTCAATTTTTGACATTTAAAGTCAAAGTATGCAAACACCTTACCTTATGATTTTTCTTTTAACGTATAAATGTTACACTCAGCGAGAATAAAATCTTTGATTTATTATATTACACCATAGTTACCTTACTACATCACCAAAGTGGGATTGACATTAAGAATCCTTACTTGTAGAAATTTTAAAAACAACAAAAAAATCTTACAGAATTTTTGCCTCTTTCTCAAAAAAAGAAATCTATTTTGTTTATAACAAAAATAATCTCATGTTTAAGAAAATGATAGAATATATCTTGTTTAAAACAAAATTCCTCATGTTTTATATTTTTTTTTGAAGAGTTGAGTTATTCTACAAAGGCCAACAAAAATGAGAAGGGTGAGGAGCCATAATTAATTGACACGTGTCAAGTGGGGACAAAAAAAATGAATAAAAGTAATAGTACACATTTTCTCTCTCTCTCAAAATGCAAGTCACGTGTTAATTTACCCATCATTTTAAAACGTCTATAACTTTTTCATATGATATTTAAAAAAGTAAAAAAAATTACCATAATAACAAACGTTTTTATATTTAATATGAGTATAATTATGTTATATAAAAATTACGTTATTGTGTCTTTTTAGCTTACAATTGTGTATTTTTTCGTCAGTACTAACAACAATATATCAAATATCAACGGATACAACTATTCCAACAGTTAGACCTTTCTTTGATATGGATTCTCTAATCGGTTCTCTATTCCTAATGGCCGTGGTACGGAAAATACTGTTAAAGAAAAGAGTAGACAAGGAATGAAAATATTAGGGGTGAGCAAAAAATGGTTCAGAACCGACAGAACTGGAACCAAACCGGTGCCTCGGAACCGCTAACATGTGTTACATTAAGGTTCTTCGTTCTCAGAATTTGCGTTAAACAGTTTGCGGTTTGGTTCCGGGTAAAACCGGCAGTTCTAGACTAGGAACCGAAGAACCGGAATATTAAAAATGTTTTAACTAAATTTACCAATACCCATTTTTATAAAGTAACTTATTAACCCGCAGCCATTCAATAATTATTTAATTCAAATCTTCTTTCTTTGCGTTCAAGACCTAGCAACCATGATCAATTTTGATTTAAGCTATCACGGTAATTTGATGTAAAATGATATGATATTCCTTTAATCTATCTATGCTAATGACTTATTTAACTTCAACAATAAGGTTTTAATCAAAAATATAATGGATGTTCATGTTGTAATCTATATTAATTTTACCGTGAAAAAGACATACAATTATATAAACTTGTTTTGTAATTTGCAAAGTTTGCACAACATGTTTGATAATTATACAACGGAAACGAATCTGGCCAGAACCGATTAGCGAGAACCGACATTACCAATTCTGGAACCGAACCGGTTTACTATAATAGGTTCCGGTTCTAACTTTTATTCATTTTCGGTTTCGGTTCGGTTCACGCAGTTCTGAACCGTTGCACAGCCCTAGAAAATATCCCTCTCGGTCTATGACTCCTAAATGGAAGAAAAATCCGGATCAAACCCTTATTTATCTTAACCTTAGGTTAATTTACTTCGCCGAATGGAAGCAAAATGGGTCGAACCCTTATTCTTATTCGTTTTAATTTTCTTTTTGTCATTGTGTTTTTTTTATGTACTAATAACGCCGTTGTGTAATAATAGTATATATATATATATAATGAAAAACTAGGTTATAGCCCGCGTTACACGCGGGTGGAATAAAATGTCACTAAGCATA
Organism: Bidens hawaiensis; assembly: GCF_021521415.1. Taxonomy (NCBI): domain Eukaryota; kingdom Viridiplantae; phylum Streptophyta; class Magnoliopsida; order Asterales; family Asteraceae; genus Bidens; species Bidens hawaiensis. The sequence continues at coordinate 212,677 of NW_027496380.1, read as the reverse complement.
ATTAACTTAAACATCAATTTAAACAAACATATATTTCTTTAACTATTAAAACTTGATAGATTTACATTGTCACTAAACACATCATCCCTTGGTTCCAAAAATTAATAGATTTACATTGTCTTAATATTAAAACTTACAAATTACAAGAAGTTAATTTGAGCATAACAACCATTACACATCAACAAAATAACTCATAATGTTTTTTGCTATTAAACCATCATCTACATCTTGAAAACTTCAACCAAAAGAAAATCACTTTTCCTAACACACCTGAAAATTGGTATAACACAATAGCAGATTATATAAAATATAAACCACACAAAACAACATGTATAATAATTAGTAACATATAAACATTACTAAAGTTGTTATATGGAACCAATAAATCTTAACTTCCAAATTATAGTTATTAGAAAGTGTAAAGAGCTGTTGACCATCTACTACTTGTATTAAATCTAACAACAATATCTAAAGAATTTATATTGAAAATGTATATTTAGAATGGTTTACTATATTTAAGGTTAATCAAAATCAGTTAACAAAGACAATAATAAGTTGCTTAATTTAAAAATGAAATAATAATAAGAATAATATATAAACATTAAACTCTCTCCTTAATTATCGTTTTTATAGTCAAACATTATAATATATTTGAATTTCAAATTAGTGTAAAATAAAAGATTAACATTTTTAGAAACTTCTAGAATATATTATATTTGGAAAAATAAAAGACTGATCATAAAACAAAGTATATTTAGAATCTATGATTATATACTATTATATAATTTTATGTAATATTATATAATTTCAAATCACGAATAAACACCTTAACAATCTTTTCTCATATAACAATATCTAGATAATTAGAGAATGTTAATAATATAATAGTAAGAAATTCATAATTAGTTTAATTGAGTTAAATAATAAATAATAAAATATGTTGATTTTGAAAACGAAAAGGTGGTCCAATACATTTACCAGTTATGGGCAAACCAGTCAGTTTTAAACAATTAGAAATCCAAGGCTAGCTTTCTAAAGACCATTATTCTTCTTATTATTTTTTTTCCTAAAATAAACAATTGATTATATTCAAAATGTATATTTAGAATGTATTATTGTATAATAAATTTAATATTTCAATATTTAAGGTTAATCAAAATCGTTTAATACTTAATAATTATATGTTGCTTAATTTAGGAATTAAATAACAATAACAATAATAAAAAACATAATAGTTTCATTAACTATCGTTATTATAGTCAAACCTTTAAATATATTTGAATTTCAAATTTTTGTAAAAATGTCAATTATTATTATTAATAAATTATAAAATTTTGGAATAATAACGGATTAATTTAACGTAGATTAATATTTTTAGAAACTTCTATAATAGATTATATTTGTAAAATCAATATTATACTTTTTTGCTTAATTTTAAAAATCACTATTATGATTTAGTAAATTTACTAAATTTATAATTCAATAAATATTAATAAAAATTTAGAAACTTTATGATTATATACGGTTATATAATTTTATTTAATATTATATAAAAACATAAATTATTTCCTTAATTATAGTTAATTTAGTCAAACCTTTAAATATAGTCAGTAATAATTTGAATTTGAATTTCAAATTATAATCAAAAGGTTAATTAATAATGTAATCAGTTATGCACATTAATATCTTTATTAAATTCTAGAATAAATTACATGTGGAAGGTGAATATTATAATTTAATATGTATTTTAATTTTAAAAATCAATATTATATTTAGTTTAGTAAATTTAGTATATTTATAATCAGTAAATGTTAATAAAAAATTAGTAATTTTATAATTAATATTTCAGGAATATTAAATTAAAGATTAAAGATCATAACCAATAAAACATTAAAGAGTACTGAATCAAAATTGGCCGGAAAAATATTAAAAATTGGACGAAAATTATGTTTCTTAATATTTAGTAAAGAAAAAAAAATAAAAAATTGGATATAAAAAAACATAAAGTAGACAGAATTTTAGAACTGGACAAACAAAACAATAAACAACTGGCCGGAAAATTTTAGAATTGGACAAACAAAACAATAAAAAATTGGATGGAAAACAATTAAGAATTTGGACGGAAATTCAATTCTGAATATTCACTAAACAAAAAAAATAACAAATTCACCGGAAAATCTTATTAAACATAAAAATATGCTTATAACAAAGTGGCCGGAATATATTCATCGGATATTATAACAAAACAAAGTGGCCGGAATATATTCATCGGAGCTTACTATACTATTAAACCAATATGCGCAAGAATTGATTGTTATTTACCTTTATTATATTCATCGGAGAATATATATGTTATAAGAATCATCAATTGAGAAAAAAAAACCTTATAACATCTCCTCTGACAAATAGTGAATTGAACGAAATCCAAACGATTGGAGACCTGTCCACCTCTGGAAGTGAAGAATAACATGGTAGATTAAAAAGTTGATGGTGAATAATGTAGAAGTCGGAATATGACCGCCGGAATTAGAGTTGAATATGAGCGGCGGAATTAGGGTTAGTATGTACGTGAAGAGGTTAGAGAGAAAAATGACTGGTTGTATTGGTTGTGGGTTATAGAAAATGGAGTGGGTTATGTATTTTAGGTTTATGGTTAATATGACACGTGGCATCATTAGAGAGACTCTTAGAATGGAAATATGGTGAGTTGGAGGCCTAGGTGGATAAGCTAGTAGAATGCCATGTGGAAGAATGTATTGCTTTAATAGTATTTAAAGATACCAACAAATTATCTAATACATAAAACACAATGATGAATACATATTACAAAATAACCTGAAACGTAAAATACAATGATGAATACATATAACACAATAATCTAAAGCCTAAGACACAATGATGATACATATAACACAATGATCTTAAACGTAAAAAATAATGGAAACTACATATTACACAATGACTTGAACGTAATACACAATAAACATAATATTATTTTTCTCAAATTATGTGAATGCCACATGTCAATTCCGAATAAAAGACAATGAACGTATTACAGAATGACTAAAACACGATGATAAATATAGAGACAAATATTGAGCGCAAAGACACAATGACGAATAAAAAGACACAATTATGTGATCTTTGTTTTAATTTATATTTAATATGAGTACCAATTGAAAAATATAATGACCAAAATCTATAACACAATGCATAGAAAAACTCAATTAAAAAACAATGAACAACCAAATAACACAATATAAAAAAACCCAATATATTTTTTATTGGAAAATTGGTTTTTATTGGTCCCAACTATTTTATTTTTGCTAGCGCTGGTCTCAACTATCATTTTGGCTGGCAACGGTCCCAACTTTACATACGTTGAATCCATCAGTCCGCGACTAACGGAGTACTAACTCCGTTAGGTAAAATCTGATGTGTCGTCCTAGTTGTCAAAAGCATGATGACATGGACATCCTACGTGGACCGGCTGTGTATTATAACCAACGTTTTATACTTAAACATTATACAAACATAAATTCCCAAATTATACAACCCTAAATCCCCAAATTCTCTCTAAACATTATACAAACATAAAAATGTTTAAAAAAATAAAATAAATGTTAATAAAAAAATCAAACACTTTCTTTAGAAATCAAAATTAAAAGTTACTTATTGTAGATTGCTTTTATAAATCCAAATATTAATATTATCAAATTATATTGGTAATAAAATACTTACAAATTATATTTTAACACTTATTCTTTTATAATAACAAAATTACAAAAACTAAAGTCTTGAAAATTACATTTTTATATTATTTTAACTTAAATAAGTTAAAAAAAGGTATAAAATTAAAATTTGTAATTACAAAAGTAAATTGGTAACAAAATTTTTCAGTTGGACAGTTGGACATGCAAAAGGAATAGCCACGTGGGAAGCTTTATTTTATTTTTGTTTTATTTACCGACAAGAGAAACACTCTTTTATAATTTTCTTGTGACATATTCTCTTGATTCAAGACTCTCAATTTTAGGAATAGCTCATTTGTGACATTTAATTTAGATGATGTCTGGAATTGTTTATTTATATCAACTTATAACTTATAAACTTTTTATAAAGTATTGGTCGCCTGCTTTACAAAGTTAAAAGGATGGCTCCTTTAGTCATCAATCATCAGTTATTTATTTTTCTTTTCATTCATCTCGTTCGAATACACAATTGTTCTTAAATATATTGTTCTTATTATTAAATCATAACCATTTTGAAGTTTTATTTAATTAACGACGCCGAAGAACGATAATTTTATTTTCAATAGGATCGGTTTGTCATTCAAAATGGGGTGGCGGCGCAGCTTGTTACCCGCTTACCTGCATCTTTATTGTAATTGGATCCTTTTATCCAAATTAATAATGGAAAATTAATATATTGAAATGATAAAAAAAATTAATTCTTTGAATTCTTCACTGTAAAACTTGAAAATAACTTCGAGTCAGTAAAACACCTACTGATATCGTAGTTAACCTTTCACTTCTTCTAGGCAAAAATTAAAACAGTTGTAATATTTTTTTTCTTCAATCATAACAATTTAATTAGAATGAAAAATAAATCATTTTGTTTTACTAAGTTGTTAGATTTTGCATTACAAGTTATGATTGATATAATCATACATTCATATGTTAAATCATCTATATTATTATCGAAGTACAGCACAAGTTATACATTGGAAATGGCTACAATCATCAACTTACAATATTTGGCTTATGTGAACGTGGGTCTTGAGTCATCGTTGGAAAGATTTAGGAATCTCACTCTAAAAATGTTAGTGATTTTAATGTAGTTGAAGATTAATTTGTTGATCAAGTTAATGTAATATGAATTTAAATAAGTTGGGTGTTATTACAATTTATAATCCTATTTGTGTTTAAGGGTGAAACCCCTAAGCTATGGAGGTTCCAAGCCTTGACGGGGTCTGGGGGCAACGCCCTTGGTAGCAGGATCCAAGAAGTGGCAGCCACTGGCTGGGGTCACATTAGAATCTCAATATAAATTTTATTTAATAAAATTCGTTATTAAATTTTAATGAAAATCAATAGGGGCGTCTTGTATTTTGTTTTAAATTTCAAAACATCATAATTACACGTATCACTTACCCTAACCCTAATAAAAATCATGTTGATCATACGATTTCATTCCCTGGTTCAAGATTCTCTCACAATTTTCGTACTCAATCTCTTGCTCTCAATTCTGAGTTTTATCCGATCAATCATGTGCAATTTCCCTCAACATTCTTCTCAACTTTATTGCTTCATTGGTATATATCCTGTGACTACTATACGAGTACCTTTACAAATAGCCCAACACACATAGTCCAACATACAATATAACATTATATGTACTAATTCAGGTAGCTCCAAGTGGAATGAGGCCCATTAGGGTTCATTAGACCACACCCTTATAAATAGATGTCTTCTTCACTTAAAGAAAGAACTTTCTCTTCCAATACTCTCTCCAAATATACTATAAATAGACGTCTTCTTCACATAAAGAGAGAGCTTTCTCTTCCAATATTCTCTCCACATATACTACTATGATATTATACATACACATCTAACAAGGTGAATCAAATACTTACTTGATTGTCGGAAAAAGGTCAGAGACTATGGTCTCTGAGCCCTTCCAACGAGTGTATATGTTTTGTAGATTTGAGACGAGATATGATAGGTAGGGTGTGCAAGAAACCAAAAAAACCAAAAAATCCAAACAAAAAATTTAAACTGCAACAAAAACCGACAGTTTTCTTTTATCTTTTTGTAAAACCTAAACTTACGGTTTGGTTTTGGTTTTACACAAAATAAAATCCGGAAAAACCGAACCGAATTTCTAAATTTTTATATTATTTTTTATTTTAATTTTTAATAAAAATTTAATAAATATCTAACTCAATATTTTAGACCAAATGTATATTTATCAACTAGTTAACAATTAAAAAAATTATTTATATTTATATTCATTATTTTTCCCCACTTTTTTATCCTAAAAATTTTTAGCTAATATAGAAAAAACCGAAATCGAACCGAAACTAAAATGAAAACCGAAAAACCGAAACCGAAGAAACCAAAACCGAAAAGGCCAAAACCGAACGGTTTGAAGAATCCTAAATTTTGGTTTGGTATTAGTCTTAAACAGCACCGAACCGCACCACGCACAACCCATAATAATAGGTGAGGCAGGGTTGCGTTCATCTTCATCACCGCAAAGCATTTTCTCGATCCAAATCGGATCAATTTATGTTTCTTCATGTTCGCCCTCAAGTGAAGAGCCCCACCACAAATATATTCCCCTATCTTCTATAATGAAATAATCCCACAACATCCCGAATGACAACACCTCTTCACCTTGGTCTTGACATGCTGCGAACAAGTAAATTTCGTGATGACCCAACTCAAACTTTTCAAAGTAGGCGTGACCTGATGGAAACATATTTTCACACACCACGTGTTGTAATTCAAGATAGACCACACATGCCATCTTACATAATCAATAAGCGACTTGTATGAGCCAAGAAAACATATATATATATATATATATAATTTAGGAAAACCATGGGGCCTCTTTGAGGGATGGGCCTGGGACCTGAGCTCTCCCTGCCCTCCCCTCTGGCCGGTCCTGCCGATGGTGGGTCTTGATCCTGATGACTTGTTCAATCTTTTAGTTTTGTCACAAAAGTATGAAGCTAAAGAATGTATGAGGTCTTGTTGTGTTGAAATGAAAAATGTCATGAGAGAGGAAGATGCACGAGGTGTCCTTGAACTACTTCCATATCTTCAAATGGAAAGGGATAAAGAACTGCAATCATTAAATGAGTATGCCATTAAGTATATCGGAGACATTATAGTGAGGCCCTTGCATGATGAGACAATAAAGTATTTTGTTGTAATCAAATGACAAGCTTGTAAGCGATTTGGGACAATGTAAACGAATGAGGCTGATGTAAGCGAGTGTGGGGAATGTAATCGAAAAACCAAGTTGTAATCGATCAAGGAGTTTGTAATCGAATCAAACTTTGTAATCAACCACTTGTATTTGAATTTCCAGATTGTATTCTACCACTAAGCTTATATTCGAAATTCAAAAGAAGTAAGTCACCAACTCACTTTCCGGTCACATTTCTCAACCATATCCAAATATATGTAAAACACATCTTTTGAAATAATCTTTCACATGAACCAACACAAACACAACCTTTTGTGATTCACACACCACAAACACAACCTTTAACACATTTTTAACATCTTCTTGAACATAAACAACCTAAATTTCTTGAGACCTTGAAGAACACAAGAACCCGAAACCCACTTATTTTCTTGAAAATTCCATCTTTTCACAGACAAGACCAAAACCAAGGTTGTGACCCAAGATCTTCAACTAGTAGAGCCCGAAAGCTCTGATACCAATTGTAGGTCCCGTGACCGGATCAAACAACACAACAAACTAAGAACTAGTTGTCTTGGATCAACCTCTTCACTAGTTGGCGGGAACAACTAGTAAGGACCAAGATCTCGGATCTTGTGGTGTAAGAGAGAGGGGACGAAAGTTAGAGTGTGAGGGAGAGGGAGAGAGTTTGTAAGAATGTAAGACTTTGGTTTAGCAAAAGGTTGTCTTGGTGTATGCCACACACACAATATATACAGTGTGTGTTAGGGGTGAGCAATTTAACCGTCATAACCGTTAACCGAACCATAACCGCCATAACCGAATCGATTTTAACTGATAACCGTCATAATCGGTGGGTCGGTTTTAATGAAGTTTTGAAAACCGCTAAATGCGGGTCGGTTTTGGTTATAGATACTTCCAAACCCGCCATAACCGAACCGACCCATTTATTTAACCAACAATATGTATGGGATTTATTTACACCATTTTGATGTGTTCGGTTCAAGTTTTGTTATCAAATTAACTTTAATTTCATTGTTAGATTATATAATGCCATGTTTTCACATTTAATATTAATATTATGGATTATATATTTTGTTGAATTATGTAAAGTCAGTTTTTTCTAATATACGGTATCAAATTTTAAGCTCAATTTAATTGTTTGGTTACGGTTAACCGACCAGCTTTAATTTTCAAAACCGATTAACCGAAACCGCCATAACGGATTGGTTATCGTTATGGTTTTCCATTAACCGACATATCAGTTATGGTTATGAGTTTGGCTCAAAACCGCTCCAAATGACCCATGCACACCCCTAGTGTGTGTATTGTCGTACGCCTATTTCATATATAATAGCCCAATGGGCTTCAATTACAAGAGGCCTCGGGCCCAAACATACAAAACGTAAACATAACATAAACGTAAACTAATACAATACAAATACGAAAGACTAAATAAACAAAACTGGGCCTTTCATATACATTCATATATATATATATATATAATATATGTATAAACGAAAACCCAAAAATCCTAGGTTTCGCGATGTGGTCACTCCCCCTTTTTTGGAGTCACCAGATTTGCTTGATTTTTAAATGGAAGTTTTTCATGCATTTGACCCGAATTCACGGGTATGGGTCTTATCAAACCCATATATTTCTTAAACGGGTATATCATCTCATTAAATTAAAAACTAATCTCATCCAATATTTGATATAATAATCCTATAAAGTATGGATATACTAAAAGTTAATATATGATTTATTTAAAAAAAAGATATATATTATTTATAATTAAAAAACCAATTTGTGGTAAAAAAAAAATAAACGGGTCTTTGGTCTCATCAAACCCATATAGCTTTTAAACCGGGTTATAACATCTCATATATTTGTGAAACAATTTATCATCAAACCATAAGTATATTATTACCTTTTATATAATAAAGAAAATAAAAATTCAAAAAATAAATATATATTAGAAACAAATAATATAAAGCAACCCCGTAATACGGGGGATAAAAACTAGTATATATATACACTAGTTTCACAAATAAATGAGATGTTATAACCCAGTTTAAAAGGTATATGTGTTTGATGAGACCCACGACCCGTTTATTTTTTTTAATATCAAATTGGTTTTTTAATTATAAATTAATAATATATATCTTTTTTTTTTAATAAATCAAATATTAATTTTTAGTGTATCCATACTTTATCAGATTTTTATATCAATATATGGTGAGATTAGTTTTTAATTTAATGAGATGTTATAACCCGTTTAAGAAATATCTGGGTTTGATAAGAGTCATACCCATGAATTCGGGTCAAATGCATGAGAAAACTCCATTTAAAAATCAAGCAAATCTGGTGACTCCAAAAAAAGGGGGAGCGACCATATCGCGACACGTAGGATTTTTTTGTCTTCGTTTATATATTATATATAAATGTTGTAAAAGTAGGATTACAAGGCCGAGTAATTTCCGAGTACTCGCTACAAGGTATGTCACCGAGGCGAGTTTATGTAAATCCGCCTAGTTACTAAGAATCGGTCAAATATGGTCAACCTCAGCCAAAATCACATCTTATCGGTGAACTTGAGCCGATTTTGACTCAAAAAAATAAAACATAATTGTTATTTCAACAATTAAAGAACAAATATCATTTTTTTAATTAATGATTAGTAATTTTTAGAATATTTTATATTTAAAAATGTATTTTTTTATTTATATTCACCTATTTTGTTATAAATATCACTAAACTTATGATATTTGACACATATATAATAACCAAATATTAATTTTCTTTATATTTACCATGTCCGAGTACTCTCTGAGTACTCCCCGAGTACTCCGAGTACTCCCTCCAAGGGGATCGGCCGCCTAGGGACCGCCTAGCGACTTTTGCAACATTGTATATATATATATATATATGAATATATATATGTAGAATGAATATTATGCATGATAGCAGGAGAGTTTGGATACCGTAGAAAATGAGTGTTGGGTAGGAATCGTAGGAATAAATCACAACCTTGTATTGTTACATCCAACGACTGGGATTGTTCCATCCAACACAAAATGTTTTTTTTGTATAAACGGTTGAGAAGGGGCCAAAAGGTAATACCGTGTTGTTATTTAAATTCGATAGTGCGTATATAGGGGCTTAACGTTCGTCATCCTTACAGTCTGACTTACCAAAATCTGTTCATCCTGATTTCACTCCACCTAAGAACAACACAATTGAGGATAAAAATGAGGCAATTCAAAATCATTGACGGGATTGCAACAAGTAAGTTTATTGTGCTGCCTTCGTAAGGAGGAATAAACAAACCCTAATTTTTTTTGCTTTCTTAATTTCCAGTTAAATTAGTGTAGTTGTTGTATGCCGGTGGCACCAACACCGCAATGACGCATTGAATTTGAATATGTGACAACAAACTAATAGGTTAATCGGGCAATCTAGGTTTTGTTTATGTGAATGCATTTGGTGTCGTTAGGTTTTGCAGGTCTTGATTGTGGGTTTAATTTGTGGTTGCTGGTGTTGTTGTGTTGTCTAATCGTTAGTGGTTTTGGCGAGTGTTGTGTAGGTTAGTTGTGTCTTGGGAGGTCGTGCGATGGTGCTGGTCTGTAAAGTTCGCTGGTTCGGTTGGTGTTGGTTGTTAGGTTTTGTTGGTTTTTTGGGTATTTGGGGTTGTGTGTGGAAGCCGCTGTGTGTGTTGTCTGAGTATAGTGTTTTGAGATTTTGGTCGGGTGGGTGTTAGGGGTGAGTGGTTGTGTTGGTTAGAGCAACGTTTGGTGATTGATAATTTGGTGTTGGGGTATTTGGTGTTGGTGTTGCTTGTTAGCTGATGTGTGTGTTGTTTGGTGTTGGTGTTGGAAAATATTGTAACGGGCTGTGCATGATTGCAGGAATTTAAAGAGATTGTATATTACAATCTTACCCTTTTTAATTTAGTTATTATTTTTTATTTGTTTTATTCTTATTGGTTTTTATATTTCTCACTAAAGTAAGGCTTTCTATTTGATCCTTCCTCGATAGCAAGAATCACATATATGAAAACAACAGGAAAAGAGGAATCTCTTTTAAGTAGCATTAGGTGCATTAATTGAACATAATTACTGAATCCTTTTTATTTATTTAACACAATTTACCTTTATTCCCTAGCATTGAGTTACTTTGTCCCTTTTTTTTTGTTAAATGCCCCTTGATTGGAACGACCCAAAAGTAGTATTATATATATTTCTAAAAAAAGGGATATACTCTTAAGTTCTTGGTGTGACAAATCCATTTTGGCCAAGTGGGGGTTACCTTTGCAGTATGTGTGAATTTACGCATATATTATGAGATATCATTGCATCCAAAACTATATTTACCTTGATTAAAAATAAATTTTATTCTTAGTTATCCAATAAAGCATCTCCCACAGGCATATGCCAAAAACGTCTCCGATCAGCGACACTAAAAAGCCGTGTCCTCTCTTTTCTGTCTACTCCCATCACTCACAAAACTCTTTTAAGGATATATCCTTGATCAAGGACGAGTCTTGTTGGGTTCCAGTGGTGATCAGTCAACGGTTTAACAGTTAAACCCGGTTTAATTAAATTAGTTTCATAATTATTAATCACATTAATATATGAATACGCAGCGGAATATAAAACAAGTAATCACCATTTAACGGAACCGTACAGGAGCCGGTTACAAATGATACGAGTACGAGTAATAATATACGATATATTGTTAACTACCGATGAGATAAATAATAGCTCGGTTAATAATTAACCGGTTGAGACACCGAGAGTTAGCGAGCGACGCTAGGTGACGATAACAAGAGGCGCGGCAGCAGCAAAGAACGGATCGAATGTCGCGGCGTCTTGTGGTGGTGGCTTTAAATTTGGTAGTCGTTACGATCGTCTACGTGAGATAATAATATGGCACAATATACAATAATGGGATTTGGAAGATCTTGGAGTGACGTCCAAGACTTTTCTTGCGGCTGGAAATCATAGATCACAAAAGAATGATTAATATATATATATATATATATATTAATCATAATAATGTTAACCTACATAACCAACTCCTGTGTCCCATATTATAGTTCGGCTAGACACTTATTTAAAAGCCCGCTATATGTTTATTTAACTAGTAAATAAACTTTATAATATAACTATTGTTTATATTTAGTATAAACAATAATACTCGTTAATTATTCGTCAATACCGGTTAACTAATATAAGCGGATTTCATGCTCGTTACCCAAGGTGTAACTCTTACGGGTCATAACCCGATCAGCGGCGTTGACTTAAGAAGACCGGTCCATATTTCCAACAGACTCCCACTTAGACGGATTCCGGTTAAGTTTATCAACGCTGACAACCAGCGGTGTTCTAGCTACACATGGCTGCCCCCAACAGGTTATGACATTTTATATTCATTAACAAAAAGATCTTGGAATACACTATTGCAAGATAATGAAAATATAGTAATCATTGTTATCTATCCTTTCCGTATAAGGCACCAATTGAACAATGAGACATGGATCAGATCAATCTCATATGGCGTTCAACTATTATCGTTTTCGTTCTCGAGTCAAAGTGGTCCAATCAAACACACAGTAAGTTTGGGTGAGGCCTCACACTTTACCAGTTTGAATTAACGAAGGCGCCAAGATGTCTAACTGTTACATTTCATGTACGAGTACAGAATCCCATCTTGATCACATACAACTCCCACTGAACTTTAGAATACTCCCAACCAATGCTTTTATGACTGGCAGTTACACGACAACGTTTGACACTGATCAAAGAATACCTTTAGTAAACGAAAGTTCTAATATGTATCTCAGGTCTAAGGATACAAAATGAGCATACTAATATCAAATGCATCTTATGACTAAGATCCATGAAGATGATTTGATGTGAGTTACATCCAACGTCATTCATAATGAGGTCTGTGAGTTTGGAAGTCAACCCTTTGAGTCCAAAGTCAGAATAGTCTTAACTCAGAATCGCTCCCACGAGTTTGACCGACTACGGATAATTTAGAATATAATACTTATGGATTAAACGTATTAAAACGAACACAGTTATAGTATTCAACATTTGCATTTAATAATTAAATCAAAAGTGAACTTAAAAGTACAACTGCTTAAATGTTCATACATCCAAATACTAAATCAAAACAAATTACTAGCTAATCTAAGACCGATAGCATCCCTGTGTTGGTCATGCTTGTCCTGAGTCATCGGCTTAGTGAACGGGTCTGCTAGGTTTTGATCTGTGTCTACTTTGCTTATTATGATGTCACCTCGTTCCAATATCTCCCGTATGAGGTGGAACTTCCTTAGAATGTGCTTGGCTCTGTGATGAGATCTGGGCTCTTTGGCCTGAGAAATAGCACCTGTGTTATCACAGAACACCTCGATTGGTTTGCGAATACTCGGAACCACATCGAGATCGGTGATGAACTTCTTCATCCAAGCAGCCTCTTTAGCAGCATCCGATGCAGCTATATATTCGGATTCAGTGGTAGAATCCGCCACTACACTCTGGTTGGAGCTCTTCCAATAAATGGCTCCTCCATTTAGAGTGAAAACGAAACCTGACTGTGAGCGAGAATCATCTCGGTCAGTCTGAAAGCTAGCATCAGTGTAACACCTTACAGTGAGCTCCTCTTCTAATCCCCCAAACACCAAGAACATATCTTTGGTCCTATTCAAGTACCTTAGAATATTCTTTACAGCAGTCCAATGGGCCATGCCAGGACTCTGTTGAAAACGACTGGTCATGCTCAAGGCATACGAGACGTCTGGTTTAGTACACAACATAGAATACATTATAGAGCCAACCGCAGAAGCATATGGAATTGCTTGCATATGCTCAGACTCAATGTCCGTTGCCGGAGATTGTGATTTTCTCAACACGGTTCCTTTAGTCATTGGAACAGCACCTTTCTTGTAGTTTTCCATTGAGAAGCGTGCCATTACTTTGTCTATGTAAGTACTTTGACTTAGCCATAGAATCCGCTTAGATCTATTGTAACGATTCCGACGAAACCATGTATACCCTAACCGGTAGACAATAGCTACGCTATATTTAATGTCGGGTACAAGAATTACCATAGTAATTATACGAGAATACATGGTTCACTGTATTGATTGTACGTGAATATATAATTCATCGTATTGAATATGCGATTAATCGACCGATAGTTATTGAAACCCGAACGAATCGAGGGTTCAATTATAGACGATATCTATAATATTTAGTGATTTTACGGAGCATTAATGCTTCGGGATAAGTAAAATACGGCACAGAAAAAGAATTTCGATTTAATGGTACGTCGGTACATTAAACGAAACCTTTAATACCAAACCGAGCAAGAGACGATCGATCAAGCCGAAAAAGATGCGCAACTATTAATAATATGATGTTCTAAGATAATAAATGCCATGATTTAAGTTTTTAAAGTTTTTAAATCGGTTTTATATAAATTTCATTTTTTAAGCCGAAAACGACCGTTTTAACGGTCGTTTTAAGCCGAATTAGACATTTAACCGAAAAACGAACTGAACCAGATTATCCAAAACATTATCCAGATTTCGGAAATCCAAACATGTGGCTAAGATTGGAGAAGTGGGTCCCACCCCACCCCCCTAACTACACCGATCGGACAAGGGGTATCCCCCCCTTGTCTTGTTATTCTTTTTTTTACACAAACAAATCAACAATCTTCCTTTCCTCTCAAGATCATGAACTAAAAACCGAGAATTGTAGTAAGAACAATGAGGTAAAGATCGAGTTATCTACGTTTTCACCGTCCTTTCTTGAGTTTATTTGCAAGAAAATGAGGTTTCAAAGATGAAAACCGATTCTTGCATGATCAAGTGATGTATACGGGTTATACAAGGGATCTTGGTCCAAGAAAGGAGTTAAACGAACCAAAAACGAATTTTTACGGTTTAAACTTTAGTTTTGAAACAATAACGGAAACTATAGTGTAAGAGGCTTGATTGTGAGTGTAACTTGCTTGGTATTGTGGTATGAAGGTTGTTGGTTCTGTGTTTAGTGGTAGATAAGGCGGAAAGACGAGTTTGTAGCTTGTATTGGCAGAAAACAAAAGGTATATTCGGTTTATGTTCGGTTATGGATTTTTGGACAGATTGTTGATGGTTTAGAGTTAGGTCATGAAATTTTACAGAGGTGTTAAATACATGAAAATATGAGTTCTGTGAAAATTTGGTAATTTTTGGATAAAGGATGAATATTTGGTGAATTTAATGCTCGGTTTTGGCTAAAAATGGTGAAAAATAGTCAAATATCATGAAAAATTCTGGAAAATTTCAGATAAGCTTTTTATAACATGTAAAAGTCACACACAAAATTTTAGGTCAGTTGGAGAAGTCTAAGTAGGCTTTTCGGTTATACGAGTTCTAGGGTTTTCTAGCTCGGTTTTAGTGAAAATGGCATGTAAAAAGAGATTTTGGTTCTGGAAAAATTACAGGGAACTATGGAAATGGCAGGGGTCATCCAGGAAAAATTTGGGATTTTTCTAAGTTCGTTTGGTATTTACGACATATTTAGTGTTTAAATGGTGTTTAAAAATAGATAAATAAATTTTAAATATAAAAATTAATTCTGGAAATATTTTTATAAATTTCCCCACTGTCAAAATGTTATTTTTGCAAAATCTCAAGATCCGAGGATGAACGGATATTTATTTGGAATAAAAATGAACTTTTATAATATAAAACGCGTAAACCAGCAAAGTTCGGGTAGACGAACTGACTGGTGTATAAAAACCCTAAAAATGAACTATTTTCATATAACTGAGTTAAACAAGTAAAAATAAATCATCCGAAAATAATTCGGATGATTTGGGTAATTTTAAACGATTTAACAGTTTCCGGTGCACTAAAGACGGAAACGGGTCCCGCGGCCAATCGGGGAGCCTAAACCGAGCTCTAATTTCACAACTTTAATTAAATTATCAGTCAACAACTATTTTCGGGTCGTGTGTGACCAAACTCATTTTGAAACGTAAAATCGGATATCTGTGCTAGGCACGCAAAACGGGGAAAACAAACTGATAGTAATTTTGGCTACTGAACTCTAAACGATATCACAATCTGAGTCCGGAAAAGTGTTTCTGGGTTAACATTGCCCCGGAATGGGTACAGTACTGGGTTAACAGTGTCCCCAGATGTACTGGTTAACACGGTTAAAGATTATATAAACTATAATTGTATAATAACGATCGTAGGGATCATATTACAGATTGGACGTGTTAACTGATAATGATTGTTGTTACCTGCTTGCATGTGCTAAGGTGAGTTTCACGAGCCCCTTTTTCTGAATTGTTTTTAAATATTTTCCCGGGGCGGAAAGCATGTTACTATTGAAATGTTTAAGTACATACTGAACGCATGGATTTGCGTGTATTTATAAATATTTGATTGTACGGGAATCGTACGGAATGGGTACAGTACTGGGTTAACAGTGTCTCCAAATGTCCCTAGAAGTGTTTCTGGGTTAACATTGCCCCCGGAATGGGTACTGTACTGGGTTAACAGTGTCCCCAGATGTCCCTAGAAGTGTTTCTGGGTTAACATTGCCCCCGGAATGGGTACTGTACTGGGTTAACAGTGTCCCCAGATGTCCCTAGAAGTGTTTCTGGGTTAACATTGCCCCCGGAACGGGTACAGTACTGGGTTAACAGAGGTTTCACTTGTGGGCTCAGCATAATTACATTGATAATATTATATTATGATATGGATTTATCATGGTTTACTCAAATTGTGAAACTCACCAACTATTCGTAGTTGACCCGTTTTCTCACATGCTTTTCAGGTACAATTAAGATGAAGTGATTGCTTACGTGCTAAGTGCTTGATGTGTGTAAGATTTGCGTGCAGGATGTTATGATACGTTAGATTAAATAGAATTATGTATCGTATTGTATGATGTGTGTATCACCTAGACGGTAATGAAATATGAGATAATGTAATTTGAAGTATATTAATGTATTCAGTTTTCTTTATAAACAATGTGGTTGATATCAGAGGTGTCTGTGGCGCCCCGGTTACGTTTCCGCTGCGGTTACGGGGTGTGACAGAACTTGGTATCAGAGCCATTGGTTATAAAGAATTAGGATGTCTGTAAAAGATACATAAAATATAACCAGTAGCTCAAGTATTATAGGATCTGAATATCAACTAATAATTTATAGTGACGAGATCTGGATGAACTTGGATGGAAAAGTGGGTTATTATGGTCTGGAACATAATAACAGACTTGTCCGCACGAGGGAATTCAGGGGAAGTCACGGGGTACATTAATAGGTAAAAATGGCAACATATGTGTAAAGTATATAATATTATTTATGCGTGCTAATGTGTATATATATATATGTACATATCTTGTGGGTACATGTATTGAGAAATAGGACCCGGATAAGGAACCGGGGGATGAAATAATAAAAGTACCGAGGATGCTGAAATTTCTAGAGCATCGGTTGATGATAAGTCTGACTTATCGGGCCATAGTTATGATAGTACCAAATTAGATCTCCCGTTTGACATTAACCAGAAATATCTAGTAACCGTCACTCCCAACCGAAATTAATAAATCCCTTACCCTACCAATACCGGTACCGTATATCTTAATAACCCTCTATTTTCACCCGAACCGCCGACCCTCACGTACGGACGGATCTGTACCTGAACCCATTCCTATTCCATTAAGGTAAATAAATAAATAAATAAATAAATAAGTAAATAAAATAAAATAAAATAATAATAATAATAATAAATTTGATAATAAATGAGCAGATAAAAATAATATATATAGAAATATATATGCGTATTTCTCACTCTCAAACATATGAGATATACCACCTCCAGATCGAAAATTACCGATTTTAGCGAACCTAGAACGCCTGAGGACATTGACTGAGCAAGTGATAGAGTTTCCCATGATAGTAATTGATAATATTTGAAGACAACATGGGTTGCGCGATTACATTGAATCTTGCAACTCCCTATGTTATCCTTACATCCATTAGATGCCTATACCCATGCATACTCGAATAGAATGATTACCCATACACAAATAGGTGTTGGAATCATTATAGCATAGTTGGTTGTTCGTTCGTAGGTGGTATACCGTGTATGCCGGGTATACAAATGGACACGGATATTATAACTCCGTGGTACGTAATCGTTTGGTGCTCACGGTGAGCATGTATCGGTTATGCTGACTTGCAGAAGGATATTGAAATCAAGCATATTAAACATTAATCTTTGTTGAGAAAGATCTATATGTCAGTTGGTGACAAGGGTTATGAAACATATTTAAACGTTAACCGACGTCAGGTTAAGTCTATATGTTATTATATTTGTGGGACATATATACTAGATACTGGTATGTGTAATATGTATGATAATATTTGGTGTGTATGTGTACCTGCTGTTATGATTGAGCTGGTAACGAGTTATACGGTGAGATTAGTGTTGATTACTGCGTACGGGATGGGTACGGCAGAATGACATAAAAAGAGTAACTCCAATGATGGAGATTGATATGATTCAGTTGATTGCTCAAAGATAGCAGATGATGATACCGAATGTCGTATCACAGATCACTGCTAGTGTTGATGCAAATGTGATCGCAGAATTATGGATCGAGCAATCACATGAATATGAATATTTCAATTCTTAGTGGTATTACTAAGAGTGATAATGTCCCACCGAATACTATTATGACTACAAGTATTAGTTATAAACTAAACATGAATAGTAGTCGTAATGAATTAGATCCGGTATGAAGGCTATGTTTGTTGGTTGTGTTAAGGAAATTATTAATAGTTTATTGATGGTAAAGAGAGGAATAGATTAGCGAGTGGGTAGAAAAGATCGAAATGGTTAAGGTTATTGGTAAGAGTCTAGAACATTGTGTAGCGAAATATGCTACAGATATGTTGGTAGATTATGTTGTATCGTGATGGAACACGATGGTACAAAATCATAGTTAGAAAATTATTACTCAGATGATATGGTCGGAATTTAAAATTCTTGTGCTAGAGCACTTTTATTCGAGTAATTAAGTTCAGAAATTGGAAACCGAGCTATGGAAGATAGAAATGTTGTGTGCTGATCACTTAGAACACGCTAATCGTTTGAATGAATTGTCATGTCTGGTAACATGGCTAATTACTCCTGAAACTAAGCGAAGTGAGCGCTATATTGGGGACTAACTCCATCGATAAGGAGTATAGTCAATCCTGTAAAATATACAACCTTTGGAAGGGTTGTGTCACAAGCCAGCATTGATATATTTGACTCCATGAGAAGCGGACTGGAAGGACGTTAGGTGAGACGTCGAGTGTTAAAGAAGAGAAATGATAAAGGTATAGTGCATGATAGGTTTCTGAATAAGTAGGTATGTCCTACAACCCAGAATTATACTAAGACTAGTTCAGGTGTGAAAACATGAACCGCATGAAGGGTCCTTCCCTAAGTGTGGAAAATATGGTTATCGGCAGGAAGAAGAATGTCGAGTGATAGTAGGCCACATGTGTGGTAAAGATGGACGTAATGCCCCAATTGTAGAACCAATTGAAGCCATGTGAACCGGCAACCCCAACCCATTCGTGTACAACCACTCCGAACCCAACAACTTCAATAACAATCCATCCAAAGAAATCAAATTATGCCAAACAGTTGTACTTGCTATGAATGTGGCAGTACAGAACGTTTCAAGAGAAATTGCCCAAAGTTGAACCAAGGTGTCGTTGGAAGACGAACCTCATGACAAGCATCAACCTCTGATCAAGCAAGGAGCCGTGCTTTTGTGAGTAATTCTAGTAAACACGTCATGATCCAAATGTGGTATTAAGTACGTTGTAGATCAATAGGCTTCAGTGATATTTTTACGGTCGCCGATAGAAATTAGTTCCTGTTAACCTTCTACCATTTGGAAAGATACCGATTAGTGAAACTATAGAACCCTATACTGTAGAATCGCTAACGGTAAATCCCTAATGGTTAACTAAATTGTTCGGAATTGTCCTATTATTCTGAACGATTAACATTTCCTTATTGACCTACGACCAGTAAAGTTAATAAGTTTTGACGTAATAGTTAACATGGATTGGCTAACTCAACATGAAGCTGAAATCAAATATGAAAAGAAGATGATTAGAAGCTCTCTTTCGGACGATGAAGCGATTAGATACAGAGAAAAGTGTACGATTTAAAAGAAAACATATAGAAGATACCCCGGTGGTACGCAAATTTCCACAAGTTTTCCCAGAAGAACTTCCTGGATTACCGCCAACCCGACAGGTCGAATTCAGAATCGATTTAATACCTCAAGCTGGCCCTGTTGCTAAGGCACCCTACCGACTTGCACCGTCCGAGATGCAAGAACTATCCAATAAGTTGCAAGAATTGTTGGATAAAGGATTTATACGACCTAGTTGGTCACCATAGGGTGCACCAGTGTTATTTGGGAAATGAAGGACAGAAGTGTTAGGATATGTATTGATTAGTGAGAATTGAATAAAGTGACGATCAAGAATAGGTATTCATTTCTTCGAAGTAAATGATCTGTTTAACCAACTGCAAGGGGCGATTTATTTTTAGAAAATTGATCTTTCATATAGTTATCACCAAATGAAAAATCCAAGAGGAGGACGTTGCAACAACAGCGTTTCGGACTCGCTACGGCCATTACGAGTTCTTAGTTATGCCTTTCGGGCTAACAAATGCGCCGGCAGTGTTCATGGACCTCATGAATCGAGTCTGTAAACCCTATCTCGACAAATTCGTCATCGTGTTTATTGACGATATTTTGATATACTCGAAAAGTAAAGAAGAGCACGAGCAACACTTAAGAATAATTTTAGAGCTTCTGAATCAGGAGAAGTTGTATGCAAAATTCTCTAAGTGTAACTTCTGGTTACAAGAAGTGTAATTCCTCGGTCACGTTGTAAACCATCAAGGAATACACGTTGATCCGAGTAAGGTTGAAGCAATTAAGAATTGGCAAGCGCCTAAATCGCCAAAGGAAATCCGCCAATTCTTAGGCTTAGCTGGATATTATCGTCGATTTATAGAGAACTTTTCCAGCATCGCCCAACCTTTAACTCTCCTGACTCAAAAGGATCGAAAGTATGAATGGGGAGAAGAGCAGGAAACGGCGTTTCAAACGTTAAAGCAAAAAAAAAAAAAAATTGTGCCAAGCGCCGATTTTAAGTCTCCCCGATGGAGACGATGGTTTTGTCGCGTATTGTGACGCATCGCGTAGAGGGTTAGGATGCGTGTTGATGCAGAATAATAAGGTTATAGCCTATGCTTCCCGACAGTTAAAAGTACACGAGAAAAATTACACTACTCATGACTTAGAACTGGGAGCGGTTATCTTCGCACTTAAAATCTGGAGACATTATCTCTACGGTACGAAGTGCACCATCTTCACCGATCATAAAAGTTTGCAGCACATATTCGATCAGAAAGAACTGAATATGAGGCAACGAAGATGGGTCGAGTTGTTAAACGATTATGACTGTGATATCCGTTATCACCCCGGCAAGGCTAACGTCGTAGCCGATGCCTTGAGTAGGAAAGATCGGGTTAAGCCATTGCGAGTGCGAGCGCTGGGGATGATAGTCCAGTCGAACCTTTCGGACCTGATTCGAGTCGCTCAACGTGAGGCGTTGAAAGAGGAACAATTGGAAAAGGAGGGACTTTACGGCAATGAGAAGAATTTCGAACAGCGCGTGGACGAAATTCTCTATTTCAAAAATCGGGTTTGGATCCCGACCCTCCATGAGCTTCGTGAATTGATCATAAACGAAGCGCATAGATCGAAATATTCCATACATCCGGGATCGGATAAGATGTACAAGGATGTGAAGGAGATCTACTAGTGGCCGGGTATGAAAAAGGATATAGCAACGTACGTCGGTAAGTGTACGACTTGTGCGAGAGTTAAGGCGGAGCACCAGAAACCCTCGGGGATGTTACAACAACCGGAAATTCCCGAATGGAAGTGGGAGCAAATCACGATGGATTTTGTGACACATCTCCCTAAGACGTCCCGAGGACATGATGCAATTTGGGTAATCGCGGATCGATTAACCAATCCTCGCATTTCATCCCAATCCATGACGATTACCACAATGAATTCTCGCCCAAATTCATGATGGTGAAATGGTATCTCGTCGTGGAGTACCATTTTCAATTATCTCAGATCGAAATAGTCATCCTACTTTCATTATTGGAAGGCGGGGAAGGAAGCATCGAGAGCTTGAAGCTTTCTATGGGTGAAGTAATTATCACCAATTTGTTAATTTGAAAATGGGAGCCAATCAAGCCATAAGATTTGAATTGATTCGAGAAACAACCAATTGGATTTATAATATTTAAGACAAGTTGAAAGCGGCGCGAGATTTGCAAAGGACTTATGCCAACATTCAAAGGAAACCGTTGTCACTGGAAGGAGGTGACAAGGCATTTTAAGGCATCACCTTAGAGAGGTGATATGAGGTTTGGCAAAACTGAAAATAGCTCCTTAATATATTGAACCTCATGAGACTATCTCCATGATTGGTCATTTAGTTTATCGATTAAAGTACTCCAGGGGCGAAGTACTATACATGACGTTTTGCCATGTATACGGATTGAAAAGTACCTAAGCGATGAGGCAACGAAAGTACTAGTAATGGAGGTACTCATAGAAGACATACTTGATATCATAAATAATTCCGTAGAGATAGTAGACGGGAAAACTAAACAGTTTGGACATACCAAGCTTTATTGATTAAGATTAAGTGGAATTCACAGCGAGGACCAGATTATACCTGGTAACGCGAGGGTGAATTCTGAAGGAAAAACCCCCACCTTTCTTTCGGAAGGGTATAGTGGGCATGTAAAATTTCGAGGACGAAATTTCTTAACGGGGGGGAGAATGTAACGATTCCGACGTAACCAGGTATACCCTAACCGGTAGACAATAGCTACGCTATATTTAATGTCGGGTACATGAATTACCATAGTAATTATACGAGAATACATGGTTCACTGTATTGATTGTACGTGAATATATAATTCATCGTATTGAATATGCGATTAATCGACCGATAATTATTGAAACCCGAACGAATCGAGGGTTCAATTATAGACGATATCTATAATATTTAGTGATTTTACGGAGCATTAATACTTCGGGATAAGTAAAATACGGCACAGAAAAAGAATTTCGATTTAATGGTACGTCGGTACATTAAACGAAACCTTTAATACCAAACCGAGCAAGAGACGATCGATCAAGCCGAAAAAGATGCGCAACTATTAATAATATGATGTTCTAAGATAATAAATGCCATGGTTTAAGTTTTTAAAGTTTTTAAATCGGTTTTATATAAATTTCATTTTTTAAGCCGAAAACGACCGTTTTAACGGTCGTTTTAAGCCGAATTAGACATTTAACCGAAAAACGAACTGAACCAGATTATCCAAAACATTATCCAGATTTCGGAAATCCAAACATGTGGCTAAGATTGGAGAAGTGGGTCCCACCCCACCCCCCTAACTACACCGATCGGACAAGGGGTATCCCCCCTTGTCTTGTTATTCTTTTTTTTACACAAACAAATCAACAATCTTCCTTTCCTCTCAAGATCATGAACTAAAAACCGAGAATTGTAGCAAAAACAATGAGGTAAAGATCGAGTTATCTACGTTTTCACCGTCCTTTCTTGAGTTTATTTGCAAGAAAATGAGGTTTCAAAGATGAAAACCGATTCTTGCATGATCAAGTGATGTATACGGGTTATACAAGGGATCTTGGTCCAAGAAAGGAGTTAAACGAACCAAAAACGAATTTTTACGGTTTAAACTTTAGTTTTGAAACAATAACGGAAACTATAGTGTAAGAGGCTTGATTGTGAGTGTAACTTGCTTGGTATTGTGGTATGATGGTTGTTGGTTCTGTGTTTAGTGGTAGATAAGGCGGAAAGACGAGTTTGTAGCTTGTATTGGCGGAAAACAAAAGGTATATTCGGTTTATGTTCGGTTATGGATTTTTGGACAGATTGTGGATGGTTTAGTGTTAGGTCATGAAATTTTACAGAGGTGTTAAATACATGAAAATATGAGTTCTGTGAAAATTTGGTAATTTTTGGATGAAGGATGAATATTTGGTGAATTTAATGCTCAGTTTTGGCTAAAAATGGTGAAAAATAGTCAAATATCATGAAAAATTCTGGAAAATTTCAGATAAGCTTTTTATAACATGTAAAAGTCACACACAAAATTTTAGGTCAGTTGGAGAAGTCTAAGTAGGCTTTTCGGTTATACGAGTTCTAGGGTTTTCTAGCTCGGTTTTAGTGAAAATGGCATGTAAAAAAAGATTTTGGTTCTGGAAAAATTACAGGGAACTATGGAAATGGCAGGGGTCATCCAGGAAAAATTTGGGATTTTTCTAAGTTCGTTTGGTATTTACGACATATTTAGTGTTTAAATGGTGTTTAAAAATAGATAAATAAATTTTAAATATAAAAATTAATTCTGGAAATATTTTTATAAATTTCCCCACTGTCAAAATGTTATTTGGGCAAAATCTCAAGATCCGAGGATGAACGGATATTTATTTGGAATAAAAGTGAACTTTTATAATATAAAATGCGTAAACCAGCAAAGTTCGGGTAGACGAACTGACTGGTGTATAAAAACCCTAAAAATGAACTATTTTCATATAACTGAGTTAAACAAGTAAAAATAAATCATCCAAAAATAATTCGGATGATTTGGGTAATTTTAAACGATTTAACAGTTTCCGGTGCACTAAAGACGGAAACGGGTCCCGCGGCCAATCGGGGCGTCTAAACCGAGCTCTAATTTCACAACTTTAATTAAATTATCAGTCAACAACTATTTTCGGGTTGTGTGTGACCAAACTCATTTTGAAACGTAAAATCGGATATCTGTGCTAGGCACGCAAAACGGGGAAAACAAACTGATAGTAATTTTGGCTATTGAACTCTAAACGATATCACAATCTGAGTCCGGAGAAGTGTTTCTGGGTTAACATTGCCCCGGAATGGGTACAGTACTGGGTTAACAGTGTCCCCAGATGTACTGGTTAACACGGTTAAAGATTATATAAACTATAATTGTATAATAACGATCGTAAGGATCATATTACAGATTGGACGTGTTAACTGATAATGATTGTTGTTACCTGCTTGCATGTGCTAAGGTGAGTTTCACGAGCCCCTTTTTCTGAATTGTTTTTAAATATTTTCCCGGGGCGGAAAGCATGTTACTATTGAAATGTTTAAGTACATACTGAACGCATGGATTTGCGTGTATTTATAAATATTTGATTGTACGGGAATCGTACGGAATGGGTACAGTACTGGGTTAACAGTGTCCCCAGATGTCCTTAGAAGTGTTTCTGGGTTAACATTGCCCCCGGAATGGGTACTGTACTGGGTTAACAGTGTCCCCAGATGTCCCTAGAAGTGTTTCTGGGTTAACATTGCCCCCGGAATGGGTACTGTACTGGGTTAACAGTGTCCCCAGATGTCCCTAGAAGTGTTTCTGGGTTAACATTGCCCCCGGAACGGGTACAGTACTGGGTTAACAGAGGTTTCACTTGTGGGCTCAGCATAATTACATTGATAATATTATATTATGATATGGATTTATCATGGTTTACTCAAATTGTGAAACTCACCAACTATTCGTAGTTGACCCGTTTTCTCACATGCTTTTCAGGTACAATTAAGATGAAGTGATTGCTTACGTGCTAAGTGCTTGATGTGTGTAAGATTTGCGTGCAGGATGTTATGATACGTTAGATTAAATAGAATTATGTATCGTATTGTATGATGTGTGTATCACCTAGACGGTAATGAAATATGAGATAATGTAATTTGAAGTATATTAATGTATTCAGTTTTCTTTATAAACAATGTGGTTGATATCAAAGGTGTCTGTGGCGCCCCGGTTACGTTTCCGCTGCGGTTACGGGGTGTGACATCTATCTCTATAGATCTTTATTCCCAGAATATAAGCGGCTTCTCCAAGATCTTTCATTGCAAAACAAGATTTCAACCAGTGCTTAACTTCCTTAAGCATAGGAATGTTGTTCCAATTATCAGTATATCATCCACATACAATATGAGGAATGATATAGTGCTCCCACTAGCCTTTCTATAAACACAAGGCTCATCTTCATTTTTGACAAAACCAAACTCTTTGATTTTCTCATCAAAGTGAAGATTCCAGCTTCGAGATGCTTGCTTAAGTCCATAAATGGACTTATTCAATTTGCAAACCCTATTAGGATATTTTGGATCGACAAAACCTTCAGGCTGAACCATATAGGCATTTTCAGAAAGATGTCCATTAAGGAAAGCAGTTTTGACGTCCATTTGCCATATCTCATAGTCATAATATGCAACAATGGCAAGTAATATCCTTATTGACTTAGTCATAGCAACGGGCGAGAAGGTTTCATCATAGTCAACACCTTGAGTTTGAGTAAAACCTTTCGCGACTAGCCGTGCCTTATAGGTTTGTACATTTCCATGCATGTCGGTTTTTCTTTTGAAAATCTATTTGCTCCCTACTGCCCGACTATCGGGGGGTAGCTCAACCAAGTTCCAAACTTGGTTATCCTGCATGGATTGCATCTCGGCGTTCATGGCATCTTGCCATTTCTCGGATTCTGGATCCAAGATAGCAGATTTGTAGTTAGTAGGCTTTTCGCCAGACTCGGCTACTAATAAGACTTCGGGACCATCTAGATGCCATAAGTATCTAGAATTTGGTACGGGAGTCCTACTACTTCTGCGAACGCTCGTGTTCACGTCTGATGTACCAGCAACAACAACTTGTTGATCAGACGCTCCAACTTCCTCAGCGGTTGTTTGTGGTTCTTGAATTTCTTCAAGATCGACAATGTTATCTCCAGTTCCTCAATTGAGAAATTTCTTCTCATGTAAGTGGCCTTTCCTCTTGATAGAAATCGTATTTGTATCAGGATGAAAGAAGTAATAACCGCTTTGGTTATAGTATCCGACGAAAACAACTTTTACGCCGCGGGGATCAAGTTTGTCATTAGACTCACTTGAGATGTAAGAATCACATCCCCATACTCTAAGGTAAGACAATTTGGGCTTATTTCCCTTGTGCCATATCTCATATGGGGTTTTGTCTATCTTCTTAGTTGGAGCTAGATTGACAATGCGGGCGGCGGTCATAAGGGCGTAAACCCAAAAGGAGTGAGGCAAGTTAGTTCTACACATCATCGATCGAACCATGTTCAGCAAAGTTCGATTTCTCCTCTCGCTCACGCCATTATGTTGGGGTTGCCAGGTGGAGTGAGTTGTGAAACAATTCCATGCTCTTTAAGATGAGTGATGAATTCTGAGCTAAGATACTCTCCACCTCGATCTGATCGAAGCATTTTAATGGTTTTACCAAGTTTTTTTTCCACTTCGTTTTGAAACTCTTTGAACATTTCAAAAGTTTCGTGCTTGTGTTTCATAAGATACACATAAGCGTATCGACTATAATCGTCGATAAAGGAAACGAAGTATCTTTCATGGTTTCTAGTCATGGTTCTAAAAGGTCCACATACATCAGAATGTATAAGTCCTAACAGATCACTTGCTCGTTCACTTTTGTGAGTGAAGGAGTCTTTGGCGAGTTTGCCAGCTAAGCAAGATTCTCAATCATCAAACGAGTCCGGTCCTGTGGATTCAATGATCCCTTCAGATTGGAGTCTTTTAACTCTTGCCTTGCTTATGTGGCCAAGTCGGCAATGCCATAGAAAAGTATCATTGATGCTAGTCTTGATACGTTTAAAAAGATGATATACGTTATTATTTGGTTGAACATCAATCTCATAAATACTATTTCAAGGTTTAGCCTCAAAATAAAAGATATCGTTTAAGTAAGTAGAAATAGTCATGCCATTAAAAACGTACTTAAAACCTTGTTCAAGCAACAATGAAAATGAAATGATGTTTCTGGTCAAACCAGGAGCATACAAACAATTATTCAAAGGAAAAACTAGGCCAGATGGACAAGTAAAATAAAAAACTCCAGTTGCCAGAACTGGTACTCTCTTCTCATCTCCAACGATGAGTTCCATGCTGCCTTTATTCAGTTTCTTCCACTTCTCAGGCTCCTGCAAGACATTAACAATGTGGAAACCACATCCGGTATCAAATACCCATGTGTTGCTAGAGACAGTGAAAAGTTCAATAACGTGTATGGAAATACCTAGAGAAGTGCCTTCACCATTGGCCTTCTTCTTTGTTATCTCAGTTAGATGCTCGGGGCAGTTACGCATCCAGCGCCCCATCTTGTTGCACTTGTAGCACTGGCGCTCCTCAGGAGGCGGCGGTGGTGCCTTTGCAACTTTCTTATTAGTGTTGGTGGCAGATTTGGCAGCAACAGTAACTTTCTTCTTGCCTTTTCCCTTATAACCCTGATTCTTAGTTTTAGGCTTTTTTACACCAGCAGATCGGATAATCAAAACTTGATTGGCCCTAGAAGGATTGTTCATCTCAGCCATTTTGAGCATGTTGTGCAGCTCCGACACTGTCTTTACCCAGCCGTTCATGTTAAAATTCATTACGAACTGGTCGTAAGAACTGGGGAGAGAGTTGAGGATGAAATCAGCTGCCATCTCATCAGGCAGGGGATAATCAAGTTTCTTAAGCTGATCGATGTGCCCCTTCATCTCAAGAACATGTGCACTGACAGGAGACCCTTCTGCCATCTTGCAACTAATGAGTTGTTTCATGGTATCGAACCGTTCCTGACGGGCTTGCTTCTGGAACATGCCCTTGAGTTGTTCCAGCATCTCATAGGCACCAAAGTCTTCTAAGCCCTTAGCGAGCTCAGAAGTCATGGTGGCTAGCATAATACAGGAGACATCAGCCGAGTCATCCCTATGCTTGTCAAAAGCTTTTCGAGCAGCGGCTGTGTTGTTTTCAGGCTCGGATGGAACAGGTCCATCGAGAACATACAGGCGCTTTTCCATGGTGAGAACAAGTCTCAAGTTGCAGTGCCATTCGATGAAGTTGGTACCGTTCAGTTTATCTTTCTCAAGGATAGACTTAAGGGCGCAGGGTGAGTTTTCGTTTGAAGACATCTGATTAAAAAGCAAAAGTAAATTTAATTAGTATTTTCGATGTAGTAGTCCTATTATTAATGACCCAATAACATTAACGAAACAGGAGTATGAGAATCTGGCTTCCAGTTATTAAAGGCAGCTGTAGTACACGACATTAATAAGTGGTTAGGCAGACTGACAACGATTGTCAATTGTGAATAGAGCACAACTCTCGGTTATGAGGCCTATAGAGACAACGATTGTCTGTATTGATACGTTTAGCCTCATCTTTGCCCACTTTAAATCTCCAGACAGCTTTAGCACGTAACACGAGAGTAAAGTAACAGTTGTCCTAGTACAGTGACGTGTGAAAGGGCCGGATGTGTCAACGAAACGCTTTCACCTTGATGAGATAGGCTAGAAAACAAGTGCGATGCTCTAGCTCCAAACACTCGAAATTTCGCAGTATGCCTCAAGTGTGACTTGTAGTAGGATTGGCATAAACTATTGTTTTTAAAACGGGATAAATTTTAGAATTACCAAATAGAGTAAAAGTCAAATTTTACTGTATATGTAATCGGGACAAAATTAATGAACCCTTTCATCTCTTAGGACACTTAGTTTTAAATAACCTATTAAAACTAAGTTTGTCGCGATATCACTAACAAATTTTAAGTTAATAGTTAAACTATTAAGTTATAAGGTTTTTGGAAAATCAAATTTAGTTAATTTTGCAAAAACTCAATTGGTTAATAAAAAATTTATTTTGATATATTTGGTATTAGGTTGGTGGTATTATAACCTATTATAATCAAGCAAGCAACCACAATAGCAAACAAGAATATGTAAATCTTAAATGGCCAAAAGGTGATTGGTCTTGCTAGAGCCTATTAGCAAGACCAATCGGGTCAAGGGGTCACAACACAAACAACCACAAGGATGGACTCATGGTGCATCCGGTTATCTTTTCTAACTCCCACTGACTTCAAGGACACCACGAGCTCGTCCTCGGTTTTCCTTCGGGTCTTCTTCATTACAATATTAAAAATACATATAATGAAAAACCAAACCCTATCTATTACAATTTTGAACCATCAAGGTGGCAAAAAAAACATAAAATAAAACCGAAAAATAAATACAACTTTGAACCATCCATATGGCCAAAAACAAACAACCAATCACACAAGGTCGGGACAGATTTACATATTCAATAAAAATAAAATCGGGCAATATTTTGGTCAAATAAAATAAATAAAATTTTGACCAAACAAAAGATTGCCCTAAAAAACTTATCTAGATCAAAAACTTCAACTAGCTTGAAGTTTGTGATGTAGATCCGGTGAAAAGACCGGATTCGACTCGTATGTTGTAACCAAGGCTCTGATACCACTATTGGTTCCATTGGTGATCAGTCAACGGTTTAACTATTAAACCCGGTTTAATTAAATTAGTTTCATAATTATTAATCACATTAATATATGAATACGCAGCGGAATATAATACGAGTAATCACCATTTAACGGAACCGTACAGGATCCGGTTACAAACGATACGAGTACGAGTAATAATATACGATATATTGTTAACTACCGATGAAATAAATAATACCTCGGTTAATGATTAATCGGTTGAGACACCGAGAGTTAGTGAGCGACGCTAGGTGACGATAACGAGAGGCACGGCAGCAGCAAAGAACGGCGCGAATGTCGCGGCGTCGTGTGGTGGTGGCTGGTGGCTTTAAATTTTGTAGTTGATCCGATCGTCTACGTGAGATAATAATATGGCACAATATACAATAATGGGATTTGGAAGATCTTGGAGTGACGTCCAAGACTTTTCTTGCGGCTGGAAATCATAGATCACAAAAGAATGATTAATATATATATCATAATAATGTTAACCTACATAACCAACTCCTATGTCCCATATTATAGTTCGTCTAGACACTCATTTAAAAGCCCACTATATGTTTATTTAACTAGTAAATAAACTTTATAATATAACTATTGTTTATATTTAGTATAAACAATAATACTCGTTAATTATTCGTTAATACCGGTTAACTAATATAAGCGGATTTCATGCTCGTTACCCAAGATGTAACTCTTACGGGTCATAACCCGGTCAGCGGCGTTGACTTAAGCGAACCGGTCCATATTTCCAACAAGTCTTTCCCATCTTTCCTCAACCTCAAAATCTCTTATTCTATCTTTTCTAAAATGCCCATAAATTAAAAATAAGGGAAACATAATTAGTAGAGAAAAGTCTCCACTAACATTTTTCGTTAGTTATTATTATCAATTAATTAGAGCTTTTACATTTTCATGTGACTGTAGATTCTATATGATGTTAATGATAGTTATTATTAGAAGAAAGGTAAGTTTCTTGTGTATTTATTGTATTTATTCATTTCTCTTGTATTTTCATTGTAATATCGTCCATATAAATACAAGTTCCTACCCACTGTGGTGCGTTTTTCCATTCTTACATCGTATCAGCCCAAAACTAGTATTTTGTTTCCTTAAGTTGTCGCCTCCCCATCTCATCTTCTACACAATCGGCCTTTCCTCTCCGTCTATTGCTTTCTGTCGTCAATCAGCTTTCTGGTTTCAATCAGACTCCTCTTAGTTATTAACGTCATAAATTAATTGAAGTCTTCATCATAAAAAAAAACCTACTAGAAAACTGGAAATTGCGACCACTTGTTTCTAAAGGTGGTCAAGTCAAAACATAATGTTTCTAAAAAGTGGTCAAGTCAAAATGTGTTGTTTTTACATCAACTACTCTGACTTGTCTTTATAAAATATTACAAGAACTCTAATATTTTGGTAATAGGCCGGTTTATTGAATTTTAATAATCCATATTGAATGATATTTGTTAATAAAAATTCCTATTTATTTTATCGTTACCGACAATCTCAAATTTAAAAAAATTGGCCGCCCAATGCCCCTCCCCCCGAGTTAAAGAAGACTTAACGGCGTTATACTTTTCTCCAAATTTCAAACTAAAGTTTTAGGGCTATTGATCGGAAGGGAATACAAGTCGATTATTGAAAAACTTAGTTTGAAACGGTGCTCCCAAACGATGAAACAAAGCTTCAATTCAGGTGTTTGAACTTACAATTAACAAAAATCAAGTTGGTTGGATTACCGTTTCGAGCTAAGTTTTACATAAATCGACTTTTATCGTCCTTCAGATCAATTCCCTAAAACATTAGTTTCAAATTCGAAAAAAAATATAACGTTGTTAAGTCCTTTTTAACGAGGGACCATTGGGTGTTGGTAATTCCGGACCATGTTATCTAGTTGGTGAATATGGAAGGACCTAAGTTGACACGTTGGTTTAGTTTCTTATTTGTAATATGATTATTATGGTAATGTCTTGTGACCAAGTTAGGGTTAGATTATAAATATATGGTTTGGTTAGAGGCTTTAGATGTGTGATCATAGAGAATTATTGTAACGAGTTTTTGAGCCAGTTTTCTCTTGTAATAATAACGTGTTTGATCGATCCATTGCCTTGATTGGGGGCCAACTTTTTTAAAATTGAAACCGTCATCGGCGATAAAATGAATAAGGATATTATCGGTCAATACCATTTAGTATAGATTATTAAAATCCAATAAACCTTAGTAATAAGGTATCTTCTCTTTTGATAATTCTTATGTTTGGAATTTATCAATTTGTCATTTGAAGTAAATAGATTTTTAATAGATGTACAATAAAGCATCTGTTGAATTGGCAAGCAGCACTAGTAGAAAATATACCTTTAATGACACGCCAATCACACTACGTGAAAATCGACTTTTAGCCACACATGTGGTCTGGGCGATTTGCCACACTTCGGCTTAAATGTGTGGCTAAAAGGTATTTGACCATGTTTGAAAACCTTTCAGAATGTTTTGGCCACACATGTTATTCTTCATGTGACCATTCTATACCTACTCATGTACTTTTCGCCACACTTTGAAAAAAACTGTGACAAAAGCTAGCCACGTTATAAAAACATGTGGCGAAATGTGACCTACAGTCATAGTTTGTTTGATCTTTGATACATGTGACCAAAAACATATGCATTAGCCACAAATTGTGATATTTAACTAGCCACATGTTTTAATAGTGTAGCCAAATGTGACGAACGGCTACTGTATTGATAAGAGGTGTGTCTAAAAGGTAAAAGATATAGCCACTTATATTACATTGTGTGGCCTAATATCACATTTGTTAGCCACATTTTTAATAATGTGGCGAAATATGACGAAAAACCATTGTATTTATTATTAATGTGGCTAAAACGCTTAAAATATATGGCCACTTATACGAGGTTGTGTGACCAAAGAGTAGTTTAGTTTTATATGGCTAAAACGCTTTATTTTTCCTAAGTATCATCACCTTCACCTCCTCCCAATTACAAACCTAATCCATAAACATCGATTGAAGCTCATTACTCTTCTTCATTACTTTGATTCTTGCTCCAAACTTCATCAACCATCCTGCGATAAAATCTAACAGGGGTTTTCAACATGATTAATTAGAACCCTAGAGATGTCAAAAAATGTTAGGGTTTGAGTTTTGTTGAGATCAATTGGTTGACAGATTCGTTCTCGTTTATTGATTGGTCTGTAACTCGATGTTAAACAACAATTATGTAACATCTCAAATTTCAAGATTTTTATAAATATGGATTTTAAACCAAAGAGGGGTCAAAGAGGAAATAAAACAAAAGGGTGGGTGATGTATATTTTTGGATGTTCTGGATGTGTGTGTGGACAGAAGAAGAAAACAAGCAAGAAGAAGAGAACGAGCAAGAAGGAGAACAGATGATTTCAATTCTCAAATCAATTATTAAATCGAGCATTAGAAAATACATAATCATCGTCTAGTAGATCGATTATTGGTAAGTGTTTCTAACCCTAAAGTTGGGGCTTTGTTATCTACACTTCATGCATGATGATCTAGTACGTGTTTTATGTGATTATTGATGAACTGATAGTGATAATATTGATTATGTGATCTATTACTAGTTATAATTGTTGATTCTATCATAGTAGTGTCAAACTGTGTTCAAGAGTATACCATATTTGATGAACACAGTTGATAAATTAGAGATCTTTTATGGATGTGGTTATATGATTATAATCTGTACACATAAGTTGATTGTTGTAATGCATCAAACATAAGAGGTCATTGTTAAAATGTGTGAGAAAATAGGCATTTCAGATCGTGCGTAGAGATTTAAAGTAATGATTTCAAATGAATGCACACAAGGTGTTTGTGAAAATGTCTCAACCAACAAGGAATTAAAAGAGTTGTTAAGATGTGAAATTCATATTACTGCTGTCAATAAAATTCGTATAAAATCATAGAAAAATCGGGTGAATGTGTATTATACATGCTTGAAAACCTCTTTTGATGTACTAGGTTTCATATTTGAACACGATAAGCTAATTCAGACTTAAAACGGATCAAAACAGTAGATTAAAATGATGACAGCATGCTGTTTGAAGTTAAATTATGTTGTTGTCTTGTTCTTTGAATAATCATATAAAATAGTATAAAAATCTGAGAAAGATGTATTTTATATTCTTGAAAAGCTTCTTGAGTCTACTACGTTTTATATGTGAACATGAAAAGCTGTTTCGGATGAAATATTGTTCAAAACAGTTAGTTTCTAGAGCAATACAGTAGATTCAGCATACTGTTTTGACAGAAAATAGGTTGCTGACCTGTTTTGCTAAAAATCACATATAATAAACCGTGGCTCCGATTAAGGTGAACTTTATATGCATGGAAACCTCTGTGAGTTTACTACATTTTACTTTTGAGCATATTAAGTTAGTTCTGACTTTTAACTGGTCAAAAGTTGAGGTGAATAGGTACTGCACAAAAGGTGTAGTACTGAAAATAGTTTTTTTCATAATAATAAATGGTATGCACACTTGTTTAGAAGAGAT
This sequence comes from Bidens hawaiensis, assembly GCF_021521415.1. NCBI lineage: Eukaryota > Viridiplantae > Streptophyta > Magnoliopsida > Asterales > Asteraceae > Bidens > Bidens hawaiensis. The sequence goes on along the minus strand of NW_027496380.1, from coordinate 177,651 downwards.
TATGACATAACTGCTTTAATGTAAATTAATTCCATAATGTATGAAGTTTCTAAGTAGAGCCTAGTCGTATATGTACTGAGTTAACCGTTAAAACGGGGAAGTGGATAAATGACTTGAAAATGTTTAACTGATAACTTGATGAACACATTGATGATTCTTGGCTTGTTAATTATTCGGTATGAATGAGAGTGGTATGAAAATATAAAGAATACTAATGCCGAGTGTCCACATTATGTATTCTAACTTGTTGAAAGTTGACTTTAACAAGCTAGGTATGTTGAAGCTTGGAAGCCAATGAGTCAAATGGACGAAGTGTAATCAAGCTCCTACGAACAAAGGTATGTTTATCTTACATCTATTTTAAGAAGTTACAAGTATTATTAGTATGTTTTGATTTATTATGAATATCAAATGGATATGGGCAACCTTGACCCATTAATTGAAAGTTGATTCTTTTGACTATACTTAGTGCGTACTGGTTGTTTTAACTCGTTACAGTTTGAAGTTTACCCTACCAAATGTCTAAATGGGAATTACTCGTGTCTAGAATATAAATAGTACTAGCATTGTGTAGTACGGTTTGATTTGGGTTTCGAACCAGCTTGTCGATTATAATAATAATATAGTAACTAGATGAAGATTTGACTCGTTGGTGAATATTAAATTAGTAGCATGTTTTAATTAGAGAAATGATTCATTAAGTTGTTTAGACGGGTTGTAAATAATATGTTGAAAAGTTGTAACCGTTTCTAAAGTTGAATTTTAGTTGAGACGTGAAATAACATTAAGATTAATTTAAATGGTTTGTAATTATGTTGATGGGTTCTAATCATGCTGATTAGAAATAGGTACGCGAAGCTTATGATCAATCGGGCGAGTTAAGATACATAATAAATTGAATCTTTTGAGTTGCATAATGGTAGCCGACATAGACTACGTTGGGCCTGGTTTGGGTTAATATTTTGACTAATGTTACTCCGGGTTTAATATCTTATTTATATATAATATTTAAATATTGGCAATAACTAATATTTGGTATTGGATTGCTTTAGGCGAAGCCCACAAATGGAAGCGAAAAGCCGAAGATCAAGTGCTCGGATTTGGACACCAATACACATCAAAGTGCAAGTTTCTAATATTGATAATGAATTATGAATAAGTTTTAAAATATGTACTGTCTTTGATTAAAGAGAAAATTATTGTTTGAGTCCCCGTGGTTTTAAAGCGGAGTCACTTTTTAGTCCCTGAAAAAAAAATATGAACCGCTTAAGTCCTCGTGGTTTAAAAAGTGAACCATATGAGTCCTTCCGTTAGTTTGACGTTAAATTTTCCATCCAAAAATGTGTGAATGTACTATTTTACCCCTGATTGATTATTAAAGGTAAATGAATACACAACACGTTCAATGGAAGTCTATTTCACAGCCCCTTCCTTAATTGATTCTTCTTCTTCCTCTTTGGTAATTTGCAGCCCTAATTGACTGATTCTTCTTCTTCCTCTTCCATTCGATTGGAGCCCTAGGTAACTAGCATATTTAATTGGAGCAAATAAAATAATCAATTGAGGAGTTATTGTAAGTTTGAACTTACTTTTAAGTGTTGTAACACAAAACCAAAAATAAGAAAAACTTATTGTAACAAAAATTCCGATCATCGAATGAATGAAGGAGAATGGCGAATCGGTGAACGGTGAAGGTGATCGGCTGTGAACGGCGAATGAAGGTGAACGACTGTGAACAGCAAAGGTGAAATCGGTCAGAATGAAGAAGGTGAGCGGCGAATGAACAGCGGTGGTTGTGAAATCCAGTGACGGCGAAAGGCGGTTGTTAATTGAACGATGGTGGCTGTGAAATACGGCGATGGTGAAGGCTGTAAAATCGATAACGTTGTGAACTGAACGGCGGCAATTAATTGAACGATTGTGGAATATATTTCAGGGCAAATGTGTTTGAGATGCTAGATTACATATATACCCTTAGTTTTAAAGTCAAGGTTAACATCTGTTAGATTGCGGGACCATATGGTTCACTTTTTAAACCACGGGGACTTAAGCGGTTCATATTTTTTTTTCAGGGACTAAAATTGACTCCGCTTTAAAAATTACGGGGACTCAAACAGTGATTTTCTCTTGATTAAAAGACAAGTTCCTACGAATATTATACGTGATGTTCGGATATTATACGTGATGTGTGGATACATGTTAGGACTTTTGGTACTGTTGACATTACTTATTATCACCAACGATTTTTTTTAATTGAGTCGTTCCGACCCTGACCTGTTTCGACCCTGACCCGTTCCGACCCATAACCCATTTCGACCCAACCCAACCCATTTTGACCCAACCCAACCCAACCCATTTGCCACCCCTATGTTTAATGTATATTGACGGGTTAGGCGAGTTGTACCTCTTAAGACACAATTTGAAAAAATATTCAAAAATAATAATAAAAAAATCATAAGTCAAGTTATAAATAAAAAACGGAAAAAGCAAAAAAAATAAACATTTCCTCCGTTGTCCTTGTTAAAAAACGACCTGAAACCCGTTTTGACCCGTTCCGACCTTGACCCATTTTGACCCGGACCCATTATGACCCGAACCTTATGACCCTGACCCATTCCGACCCGAAACATAACAACCCCTTTTTTTAATTTACCCGTTTGGACCTGACCCGTTTCGACCCAACCCAACCCACTTGCCACCCCTATGTTTGATGTATATTGACGGGTTATGTGAGTTGTACCTCTTAAGACACAATTTAAAATTATATACATAATGTGCCATTAGAGATTTCAAGGCCCAATATGATCCATTAGGACATGTATGAGTTGTTTTGTCTATTATTGTCTAATTTGACTCCCTATAAAACGATATAACTCTTATATATCTAATGTTACATATCACATGCCATAATAGACCACTAAGAGATTTCAAGCCTTAATATGACCCATTAGAGCGACTATGACATGAAAAAGGCTATAATGGGCCACTAACACCAACAAGGCCCAATAAGACCTTTGATGAAAGTATCACATGTTATCGGCCATTAACATCTAACTATGACTAATGACATTCCTATACAATCTTATTAGAGCAACTATGATGTGATAAATGCTATAATGGGCCACAAACACCAGTTAAGGTCCAATAGGGCCCATTGATGAAAGTAAGACATTTTGTTGGGCGTTAACCAAACTATGACTCACTAAACTCATATTCAACCCTTTTAGAGCAACTATGATATGATAGATACTACAATGGGTCACTAACAACAATCAAGGCCCAAGACGGCCCATTAATGCAAAGTATGACGACCAACTATGCATATGGCTCACTACACTCATATACAACCCTCTTGTAGCAGCGGGGACATGATAGATGCTATAATGGCCACTAGTACCATTCAAGGCCCATTGATGAATGTATGACATGTTTTGGGCGTTAACATCTAAGTATGACTAATGATAGTCATATACAAACTTCTTAAAGCAACTATGACGTAACCAAGGGACACTAACATCTAACTATGAGTCTATGACTAATGATAGCCAAATAAGGCCTATTGACGAAAGTATGGCGTGTTTCGGGCGTTAACACCTAACCATGACTAATGACACTCCTATACAACTCTTTTAGAGCAACTGTGACATGATAGATGCTATAATGAGACACTAACACCGATCAAGAACTAGTATGACCCACTAATAAGCGTATGGTTTATTATTGGGCGTTACCACTGATTACTGCACTCTTATACAACTCTTTTAGAGCAGCTATAAACATCACTTGTATTTATTTTATATGTTTTTATATTTAAAATACAATTTGTTATATTATTTAAGTTTTAATTAGTTGTTACACACATACACACACACTAACAACTCTTTATTTTAATTAAAAATAAAAATATTTAATTCTATTTATTTCCTATTAATTTTACTTCCCTCAAAATTTCAAATTAAATTCACCCCTCTTTTCTTTAAAAAATTTTGAATTACTCTCTCATTCTTAAATCTAATTTCATATTAACCTACCTTTTTTTCTTTCTCTTCATTTCTTCTTCTTCTTCTTCTTCTTCTTCTTCTTCTTCTTCTTCTTCTTCTCTCTACACTCACCATCTTTCATCTTTAATTCTCTAACTCACTCAATTTTTAACCAAATCCTTTGATTCTGGGCTCTAATCTTATTATTTTTGCGAGAGAAATTCACGTATGGTGTCGGTTTCCATCAATTCTATCTCGATTTTTGCCGGATTCGTGTTGAGTGTGAAGAACCCTAAGAACCAAGTTTGGGGATTTTCAATTTTAAGTGTTATTTCTTGTAATTGAAGCTTAGTACATCTTCTTTCATCGCTAAAAAGGTATGTATTTCACTTGTAATTGAAGCTAGTACATCTTCTTTCATTACTGACAGATTCGTTTTTGTTTATTTATTGGTATGTAACTTGATGTTAAACGATGATTATTGAACGATTGTTGATTCTAGGATATAGTACTATGAGTCTAGTTTCCAGAAAGGTAAAGTTTGTAATATTTGGACGAGTTTTGAATAGTTTTTATAATTTTACAAAAACACTGGTCAGAGCTAATTTGGGGAGTTATATTCTGGTCTGTCTTTCCGACACCATAACTCCCTAATGACAAAACCAAACGGGTTGGTTCCAGCTCTGAAAATTAGTATTATGAGCTTTAAAGACAACCCAATTGGTCTTGCGCAATTTGGATTAATGAGTTGATAGAACCATTAAACAAGTGTTTGTTGTGCAATCTGCTGAATTGTTGGTACATATCTTTAATGCTTGAATTATTATGAGTTTTGTATGCATGAGAAAAATATAATAAAAATTGTTTGAGAAACCTAATTCAAATATTCTACTGTGGTAATTTTGTAGAATTTATACTTCATCTTTTCATAGTGAATAAAATAAGTTTGTATATGTTATAATCTGTCTCGTGAACTAAGTGATCATAAGTTAAGTTGTATGATGAATGTTTGGTTGATTTGCCATGATACGATGTGTGAATACATGTTAGGACTTTTTAGTACAGTTGTCTAATGTGATTGCGCGTGAAGGTCGTTGTGCTATACACCGATTCAAGTTTTTATTTTTGTATTTTTTACCCTATATATGTATCATATATTTTTCTCTCTTTATAGGGTTGGAACACAGAAAAACGGCTAAAGAAGTCCGCGAGCGGGAGAGACAACCGCACGAAAGAGGGTAATGTTGGCATTATATCTCAACATACGGGCGGTCCAATAGGGGTTGATGAGCATCGTATCCGCTTGGTAAGCTAGTTTTATTTGTAAATTCAATCTTAAAAAATTAGGTCAAAAACTATAATTTTTTGTGCTTTAACGTTTATTACATTACTTCTTATTAGGAAAAAGAACATGGTCGAAAAGTTAAGTGGATTGAAGTATTCTTAGATACCCACATCAGCAAAGAAAGCAAGAAAAAGTATTGGGTGGGCGAGCTCAACATTAATAGCCTTGTTGGATTTGATTTTTGTACGGGAAAGTCAGAACACGCATTTGTAAGTTATTTTTATCATTTTTCGTTTTGTAATATAATTAGGTATAACATATCAACCAGGGGCGAGCAAATGAAATAGACCGTTTCATATTTCATATACATGTGGTAACATAAAAACTACTAACACTATAATTTAATATACATGTGGTATCCTCGTAAACGGGTTGGTTCGGTTTATAACTAAAAATTTAAATGAAAATTACATACTGATTTTGTGGGTGTAATATATAAACGGGTTGGTTCGGGTCCAGGTCCATGAAACCAAACCGGAACCAAACCGTTAGTAACGGTTTGGTTTGGTTCGGTTTAAAAGTTATACGGTTTGGTTTTGGTTTACATAAATTAAACACCGTTACCAACGGTTTGGTTTATAGTTTGACGAAAAACCACGAAAATCGGATCGTGAACACTCCTACTTGGCTTTGAGGTTTCGCCTTACATTAACCCTTTATTAGTTATGATGCTAATATTTTTAACAATTTTAGGTTCAAAAAGTTAGAGCCGAAATGGAAAAAGAACTAGAAAATGAAAGGAAGTCAAGAAACGAGTTGGAAGAACGAGCAACGAATGGAACAAATGGAAAAAGAATGTAAGGAAAATGAAGAAATGAGGTAAAAACAATCTGATGAGCTTATGAGAAAGTTTGAGGTCGGTAGTAATTAGTAGTAGTTTCAAATATTTTGAATTTATAACTTATTAGTGAAGGTTTGGTAATGTAAACCTGTTTTGAATTTATGTTGTTGGGTTTGTTAAACTTATGAAAAAACATGTTTTGAATTTATGCTAATGTGTTTAGTTACATTTTTAGCCACATTAACAATAACCTCCAGTGTCTATATGATATGATTGGCCATAGAATACATCATTATGTGTGACGAAAAGTTTGACATTAGCCACACTTTAAATTAGGAAAAACATTATGTGTGACAAACGGTAAGACAATAGCTACACCACAAACTACAAAAGAGTGTTTGACTGGCAAGTTCAAATTTTTTGCCACATTGACAATAACCTCCAGTGTCTATAAGATATGATTAGCCACACAGTACCTCACTATGTGTGATGAAAAGTTTGACAATAGCCACACTTAAATTACGAATAGCATTATGTGTGACAAACGATAAGACAATGGCCACACCACAAACTACAAAAGAGTTTTTGACTAGCAAGTTCACATTTTTAGCCACATTGACAATAACCTCCAGTGTCTATATGATATGATTAGCCACACAGTACCTCACTATGCGTGACGAGAATTTTGACAATAGCCACACTTTAAATTAAGAAAAGTATTATGTGTGACAAACGGTAAGACAATAGCCACGCTATAATCTACAAAGGAGTGTTTGAGTGGCAAGTAAACATATTTAGCCACTTTTAATGTAATATCCAGTGTCTATATAATATAATTAGCCACACTATTATTAAACTTAAGTGGCCATGGCTTTGCTATATCCACACGGTATAGGTCAAAATGCACGCTTAACACAACCCTATTGGCCACATTATTATAAAATTCATGTGGCTGAAACATTAATTCATGTGGCTCTATACGTGCAATGGTCACTCATAGTAAATAGTCATGTGGCCATTTTCTACCGTTTAGCCACACTTATTGAAGAGGCTTCTTGATGACCAACAACTAATGCCAATACCCTTTAGCCACACTTATTACCACATAAGGCCACTAAAAACTGTGTGTGGCCATATCATACCCACGGTGTCATGACCTTTAGCCACATATGACCTGAACCAAATGTGTGTGGCTAAAGGCCTACGGCCACACTTTGAGTGTCTTGTCATTTTTATTTTTAGGTGTCACTTTTTAATTTTGGTTAAAAAAAACTAAGTACAAAACCCCTCTTTCATCTCATCGACCTCTCATTTTAGGGCTCAATCTCATCGACCTCTCATCATCTATCCATCATCGATCTCTCATGGCTATAACCTAATTCCATATCTCTCATCATCGATCTCTCATGGCTATAACCTAATACCATAATCGATCTCTCACTTTACGGCTCTGGCTTTACAATTACTCATCATCGATCTAATACCTAATACCATCATCGATTTCTTACAATTACGGCTCTGGATCTAAGGATTTGCTGCGTCTAATTCACGATTACGGCTCTAATTACTCATTGTTTACAGTATAATCTCTTACTTTTTGTGTTAAATTGGGTCATAAAGTGGCTTTACAATCTGCTGATGCATAAATTGTTTAGGTTTAAGAGTATTTTATGTTTTAAACAGTTACGGATCTGCTGATGCATAAGTATAATCTCTAATTACCATTGGTTTTGCTTAATCTCTTGTTGTGGTATTATATAGGTGTTTAGTTTACGTGATCTTTGAATTGAATTAACAAAATATTGTTGTGTGTGGAGGACCGCATTTTGGGGACCTCCAGTGGAGGTTGGCTTCCTTCCCTATGCGTTGCGGAGGCTTAGGAATTTTCTCGGCTGAGGATGTCTCCGCATATGCATTTGTGGCTTCCAGGTCTCAGTCGTGGAAATTGCAGGACCACGTCCTGCGAAACGCTGGTGTTACGGGGGCAGATCCTGACTACTCTTTTGCACTTGGTAATATTGGAACAACTCTCCCGAACCTTGATATAGGCGGTTTTACTGATAAGGAGACCGCCCCAAGAAACCTCAACAAACCTTGGCGAGTGCTCTTTATGGTAAACACGTACATGATTTGGAGGATAGATTCGATATGACCCCGAGACAAAAGGCAGTTTTAGCTTGTCTCAAGGGGGCTCATGCCCAGGATTTTTTGACTGTTGTGCCCATTGAAGGTCTTGGGCAACGGATGTCGGCAGTTGAATACAGAGCCATCCTTAAATACCGGCTTATGATTCCCCTTTTCCCTCCAGATGAATTATGCCCCATTTGTAAAAAGGCTTGTTTGGATAGATTCGGTGAGCATGCCCTTCACTGTAAGGAATTGCCGGGATTCAAGTATCGTCATGACTGGGTTAGAGATGTGTTATGGGATGTGCTTAGACGTGCCGGGATCTCAGCCAAGAAAGAGGCACATGTTAACTTTTTGACTGATCCGCATGAGGGAAGATCTACCCTGCGTCCTGCGGATGTTCTTGTGTTTGGCTGGGCAGGGGGTAAGCATGCGTGTGTTGACCTCACTGGGGTGTCCCCGTTGGTGGGGTTGAGAGACAGTGGCTTCGTACCGGGACAGGCGGTTTTGAGAGCGGAGTCTAGGAAGGTTGCTAAGCATGAGACATCGTGTTTGGAGAATCAACACGTGTTCATTCCATTTGCCTTCGACACTTTTGGATCCCTAGCTCCCGAGGCGGTTCGCTTCTTGGAGCGGGTGCAGAAGGTGGTCCACAGTGACTCGCAGAGCCCGAGGAACCAAGGACTTATATTTAGTAGAATAGGCTTTGCGATTCAAAAGGGGATAGTGGCGCAGCTTGTTGCTCGCTTACCCATTATCCAGATGTAGTTCGGTTTGTGTTATATATAAAAGGATTTACGGGATTCGTCTCTTGTATGCTATTTACAGTAGACATTCAAAATAATTTACAACTAATATTTTGAATGTCTATAATTTACAAAATAATTGTTAATTTTGTTATGCTATTTATACCAGGTTAATTTGTTGTTAACTATGTTGTATATAGGTAGCCTGATTACCTTCACAGGTGTGGTTTTTTGAATTGAATTTGTTGTTAACTGTGTTGTTTATGGAATGGAGAAACATTCTTACTCATTTCAGATCAATTTCCGCCTTCAATGTTAAACTTAAGCTGGTGCATAAATTTTTGTTAAACTTAAATAGGTTCACTAGATTATTAGGAGATGCAGAATTGTTAGGTTTAATATGAAGACATGTTCATTCTAATGTTTCTAATAGGGGTGAGCAAACTGATAAGACCGGACCGAACCGAGTGTTAACTGACCGACCCGAACCGAAAAATAGTTAAAATCCATAACCGAGATCAGATCCGTGTAATAAGTTAAAACGAAACGGGTCAAAATATAGTGTATTAGAATTAGTTCAGGTTTTAAAATTCAACGGTTCAAAATAGGAACAAAAGTGAAACAGGTCAAAATATGGTATATTGAAGTGAGATGGGTCAAAACGTAGTGATAAGTATTAAGCGGTTCAGATAGTGTATTAAAATTCAACGGGTCAAAATATAACGCATTGATATGTAAACGGGTCAAAATATAATGAATTGAAACTAAACAGGTCAAAATATGGTGAACTAAAACGAAACGGGTCAAATATGGTGAATTAAAACGAAACGGGTTAAAATATGATGTATTTAAAAGAAACGGGTTAACATATGGTGTATTAAACTGAAATGGGTCAAAAATGAATTTGGTCAAAATATAGTGAATTAAAACGAAATGGGTCAAAATATGGTGTATTAAAATGAATCGGGTCAAAACATAGTGAATTAAGCGGTTTAGGCAGTGAATTAAAATTAAACCGGTCAAAATAGGAACTTAAAGTGAAACTGGTCAAACAGGTCAAAATATGGTGTATTAAAATGAAAGGCAATGAATTAAAATTAAGCGGGTCAAAATAGGAACTTAAAGTGAAACTGGTCAAACGAGTCAAAATATGGTGTATTAAAATGAAAATTGGGGATGAGTCTGGTTCGATTGTTCCCTTGCAGATTTTCGCAAATTAATTGGATTAGTTGGTTTTTTGCACTCTCATCTGATCAATACAAACCATTATTTAGGAATTTTTTTTTGTAAGGAATTAAATCCTCTATGTATCAAGCAGGACAAAGGTGAAAATAGAAATGTAGAGTAATAACTGTTGTGAGAATAATTCCATGTGAATAGTTTAACTCTCTTTTACAGGAAAAAAAAGAGTAGCATTTGTTACTAAATTCACAAATAAGAAATACGATAACTAAGAAATCAAGACAACAACTAATTTGATTTATTTTATTTAAATTAGGTGTATCTGTGAATCGTAGTTAATAAAGCGAAAGCGAATCGGTTCATGCATTTGATTTTATTTCACATTTCAACTGTTAGTAATTAGGATTGTCGCTGTTAATTGTTCTGGATCTGCATTTTCGTGATTGATTGGTTAATTGTGAGTTCTAGAGTGAGAATTTGAGTGATGTTAAGTTGTTCAGTGATGAACAGTTCAACGTTAGCTAATTGCGGAGCATACTGAAATTATACATTAGGTATGTGATTAACGGCCAGCTAATTGTGAAGATCGTGTTTAATTAGGCGAATCTGTGCTGGCATTTGACATTTTTTTAATATCTGTTCATGTTTAGCCTGTTACTAAGGCGAATCTGTTCAGGCACTTGATTTATTTTTGTTTCCTATTCATGCTTAGACAGTAAATCTGAAATTAACAGTTAGCTAATTGCAGAGATCATATTCAATAACACGAATTTGTTCTGGTAATCTGGTGTTTGATCTAATATAGCATTTTTTTAGTTTTGTTATCGTTCATGTTTAGACAGTAAATCTGAATGTATACATTAGGATGAGTAATATAACAGTGCAGAGATCATATTCGATTTGACAAATCTGCTCCGGCATTTGAGTTATTATGTTTTCTGTTTGTGTTTAGCTGTTAATCCAGCATTTGGTTTATTGTGTTTTTTGTTTTCTGTTCATGTTTAAGATTGTTCACTATTAGTATAGTATTTGATTTATTTTTTCTGTTTATGTTTAGACTGTTAATCTAGATGCGATCTGCACACCGGCGGATTACAATACTCGTCCTCTTGACACAATTTACAGCAATTTCATCGATGCGCTCCCTGTGGTACGATTTACATTTTTATAGCTTTAATTTGACGTTTTTATGTATTATAAACTATTCTACTGTTTTTGATGTTTGATTATATGAAGTATTCTATGACGTTTTATGGATCGTTAGTGTCATCTTCGTCTGTCAGGTCAAATACTGTTCGGAGAATAACAAGCGGCTCATTCACTTTTCCACTTGTGAAGTATATGGGAAAACTATTGGTAGCTTTCTTCCCCAAGATAGCCCTCTGCGACCGGTAAATATTCAGATTCATTTAAATTATTATTAATTAAGATTAGTTGTTTATTAAAATAGTGTTTTGATGCCAACACAAATCAGGATCCATATCATGGTAGTATACTAGTGTGAACCTAATCTATAAGATTTGGCTGATAAGTATCTGTTCAGAGTGGTATACAACATTTTGTGGTAGTCAATTTAGTTAATGAATTGCGTCCATTTACAGGATCCTGCTTATTACATTCTGAAAGAAGACACATCCCCTTGCATTTTTGGCTCAATTGAGAAACAAAGATGGTCTTATGCATGTGCAAAAACAGTTGATCGAGAGGCTCATCTATGGTGAGCATGCTTGTTTTTGAAATAACCTTAGTGTTAAAACTGATGATATCCACATGGCATGCTCTTATTACTTTCATTACATTTGCAGCCGAGGGTGCTGAGAACGGTCTTGAGTTCACCATTGTCAGACCTTTCAACTGGATCGGTCCTCGGATGGATTTCTTTCCCGGGATTGATGGTCCAAGTGAGGGTGTTCCCAGGGTTCTTGTAACATTATCTTTTCAATGTGGGTAACCCTAACAATGAAGTTACTGTTAGACAACTTGCTGAAATGATGACCAAGGTAATGTAACATTATCTTTTCACTCAAATATTTATATAGATTAAAATGTTATTGGTATGGTCTAATTTAGTCACATATTGCAGGTATATGCAAAAGTAAGTGGAGAAGATTCGATTGAGACCCCAACCATTGATGTAAGTTCTAAAGAGTTTTATGGTGAAGGGTATAATGACAGTGGCAAGAGGATTTCAGACATGACCATTATAAACAAACAATTAGGTACTTAGCCCCCTTGATCCTAGTTTCTTGAGTAATGTTTCATGAAATCGAGTTGTTTTGTGAGCCCGACTACAGCCTCGCCACGTGAACGTAAATCAAAGTTCAAAAATATTGACGATTCAAGTTGAAGGATTGCAAATCGGTTGCTTAACCGAAAGGACAATGACATCATCTTGATTCTCTACAATCCGGAGTCTAATTATCAAAACCATCCAAATCGAAATCCAAGTTTTACTAGTTTTATTATTTGTTTGACTAAATTTGGTTTTTGTTTTTTTTAGAAATCATTGGGTGCTGGCCGTACTACACATGAAAACAATGACTTGCTATTACCTTGATTCTCTAAGGCCAGCAACTGTTAATTTGCAGTTGCAGCAGATTATCGATGGGTAAGTTATACAAATTATGGAAACAATATGTTTTAGTATTTGATATATTTCTTAACATTTTTGTAGTGCAATGAACTTGTACGGTACACAAAGTAGATCGAGGGTAAAACTCAATTGGGTCAACGCTAGGGTGAGCATTTAAATCCATATTGAAATAGTAGTTTTAACCTCATTATATGAATCTATGTTACGATGACTATTTGTAATGTATTTATGAAGTGTCCATGTCAGCCGGAAGCACCGAATGTGGCTACTTTATGTTAAAGTTCATGAAAGAGATAGTTGATGAAGGAATTAAAATACTGGTCAATGACAATGTGAGTATAGCAACTTTTTATATTTTCATTATTGTATCAGTTTAGTAAATTTATGAACCGATTATAAATGGGCTTTGACTTTTGTTGACCAAACCCAACCAAAAGTTTTAAACGGTGGGCTTGTGAAAATGTGACTGATATTATATCTACTTATTCATGTCACCAATTATGATACAGTGATGGAACTTTAAGGAATTAATTAACTGTGAAATTCAAAGTTAGCAACCCGGTTTTAGAATTAAAGGTTCTAAGGAATTACTTATGTGTTCAAGTGAGATGGCTTAAAACAGAACAAATGGCTCAGGCACAATTGTTTAGCTTGCAACTAGTGCAAACAGACAATTTTACCCATATACCCTTGGTACAGGGGAAGAAGTCTCAGCTATATGACAAGGGTTAAAGCTGTAACAATAAATGAAAGATATTATTAGCACATATAGGTACTTAGATTGTATTAGTTAGCAAGTTGTGGACTTGATTGTTATAGAGTAGTTAAATCGGTAGTTAGTCTGTACAAATATGAGTTGTAATAGACATACTTGATTCGGTGTGAATCAGTTAGTAATTCAGAATGAAATTGTTTGACTGCAAATTTTTTTTGTGGATTTGACTGCAAATTTGACTAAGGGGTCAAAACTGTAGTTTAATGATCAAAAAAGAAGCTTTGACTGTTAAAAGTCAAATGAGTCTGATAAATAAATCTTCAAATCATTTGAACTTTAGGTTTAACTAATCTAAATTTTTTCTCAGGTTGGAGGAGGGAATAATGAATACACGGATGCTGATATTGATGGAATTCGTGAAGAATGGTCGACTTGTGGCATCCTTTATTTACCGGTGAATGTTCGTATCGATGTTAATGAAATGTTAAACTTTGAAATATTGTGAAGAATGGTCGACTTTTGAATGTTTGTTAGTATGTTGAAATATTATATGAAATGGATTATTTTGCTATATATGAATTTAGTTTTATTATAAGATGCTAATTGTCATTATTTAACGTTGAAATTATAAATCTGTCAAAAACATTCTTTTTTATAACTTGAAACCAAGACACGCAAACGCGTGTCGAAAAAAAGATGTCAATAATGCTTGTCATAAATGCATGTCATAAAAAGATGACACAAATTTACGTCATTGTTTCTTTATGACATGGCCTTCTTTGACACGAGATATCGTGTCATCTACCCCTTTAATGACGCGCATAGTGCGTCATTAAAGGACTATTTTCTAGTAGTGCAGGAAATTAAGCTTTAACTGAAAGAAACAAAAAGAACAGAAAGCAAGATATGTATTAATTAGATAGATCACAGTGGTCTTCAAACACTACTTCCTAATCATATATCTTACATAAAGACGTTTGTAATCTCTTTAAGAAAACCAACCATTGAAAATAAAAACAGTTGCACGCATCCTATATATATATATATATATATATATATATATAATATATATATATATATATATATATATATATATAATCTACATATTTTTTTAATTTCACTCTAGGGAGTGACTATAATTCCCCACCTGGAAGCTGCATATTTAGTGAGCTCATCTATCTCATCCTCACCGATCAAACCGTCACCATTAGCATCAACATGACGCACTGCACGCCAAGCTCTGAAGCCCGAGAAACGTATGCCAAAACTTTTCAAGCCAACCTTTAACTCTTTCCTACTTAGCTTACCATCTCCGTTGGTGTCGAATGCTCTGAAAATACCCTTCATCTGGTTTTCTGGCAACCCCCCTTCAACCCGTCTTCCAGACCAACCTTTTCTCATTATCTAAGAAATTAATATTAAGGCAAGGAAATGGAGAGATATATGGAGGTTCTTTATGTTGATACTTGATACTAATCATCAAATTTATACACACATATATATATTGGAGCAGATGCACCTTTTCTCACCTTAATTAGTACTTGGTCCCTAGCTAGTTTATTGTGTTTAAAAAATCGGCTGTTAAACCAAGCTAAGAATAGAATATATTGTTTGGTACGTAGTTGATATAGCTATGAAAATGTGTATCACACAATGAGAAAGATACGAGTGTTTTTTAATGGCAAGGTTATCATCTCTTATATATTAATAATCTAGCTAGCGACAAAGAATGATTAATATAGATATCGCATTTTGTCTAAAATGATATGATGCATAATGCATTAATCTCTTGGAATCTTGATGCTTGATTTTGCCTGTTACATTCAGATATTTGATTTATTGGTTTTTCTTTAACTTCTTGGTAATCAAAGGAAGTAATTACTTTGAATCAACATCATTTTTCAGGATAAATAATAATGTTCGTTATTATATACGTGTAACTTAAGCATAACTCGAAAATGACATTGCGGTCACTGAGCTTTTCTTAGAATCACTGGTCTAAAGTACATATAATGCCATATGTAATTGTTTAGTACATAGAAGAATGTATTTCCACATGCTATTATTTTATTTCGTGCCTAAAATCTGGGGCATGCAGATTCTTTTACGATAACCATAATTAATAATAACTTTAATAAAAGTGTATACAAAATGGTATCAAATCCTATCTACCTATTAACGTTCAATTATTAATTATGTAACAATTTACATATTTTCCGTTAATAAGATCTTTAATTACATTACCCCCCCCCCCCCACACACACACACACAAAAAAAAAACATTTATATCCAATTAAATAAAGTGGATCAATGCTAGGCCATTTAACCAAATAGCTAGTATGTTGCCGTGTTAGATGGTATTTTTACTCTAGAGGTGAGGGTTTGACTTTTGGTTTGTGAAGTAAAATCAGTATTAGATTGTATGCGTGAGTTATTTTAAAAGATCAATGGCTAAAGTAGAAATTTGGTTAATTAAAGTACTTTTAAATTTCGAGTTTGGGGAGATTAATTAGTATTTGTTATTTGTTTGGGTTTTTTGTTTAGGGTTCCTGTGTCTTTGGTTATTGTATTTTTGTAATTGCTTATTCATGCTAACAAAAAGAGTCAAACTAGTCAAATTCAAATCGGTTGTTTTGGTTATGTTCGTGATATTCATGTTAACAATTCAGCCCTTACTATTTGCTAAGGCTATGCGTAGTGAAGAGGCTACAAATTGGAATGTTTTGCGTCTGGTGGCGCCCAGTCAGTAAGGGATGAGAATTTGTTTTTAGGGTGTAATGGTGTAGGAGCTACAATATATATATATATATATATATATATATATATATATATATATATATATATATATATATATATATATAACACATATTAATTATTTTTATTATTTTTTCTTCTTCTAGGCGACGAGAACAACTCGCCCCCGCCCCTTATCGCCTGAAAATTGCCCGGGGGGCAGTGTTCCTCCTTCAAATCGCCCCAATTCGCCCCATATTGTCGCCCATTACGAATTGCCTTAATGGCCTTTTTCGTCCAATATTAGGATTTTCCAAAGAGAAGTATACATTTCTTGGATCATTGATCTCAAACCAATTTGTTAGGAAATAAATCTACTAATAAAAGTGACTTCTATTATTAATACTTTTTACAAATATTGTAACTAACAAAAAGATACTATAAATTATTATAACACCTTATAGAATGAAAAGCCTTATTTAATATTCATCAACCGAAGGTCTTTAACAAATACAACGTCTTTAAACATACGGGTTTGAAAGGAAAGTCTTTAGTTTAAATTCTATGTAACGGTAAGGATTAAAGAAATTTGTTATTCGAACAAAATTTATTATTCATCACTATAAATCCTTCTAGAAGTAATTTAATGTCATTCAATGATAATTCTGTGTCCATCAATTAGTTTCTTTTGACACGGACAATGTCATTTTTTTTACCAGCAAAACCAACATTCATTTAACACGAACAATGCCATCTACTTTTTATGATTTTTTGACCTAAACTGCGTATTCATCATCATCATCATCATCATCATGGGGGATGGTAAATAGACCACATGATGTATGCACATATGTTTAACGTATCTTTATATTGATATAAAAATAGTACTTATTGTCATATTACTAGGTAATATTATGTTTTAAGATGTCATGTTAGGACTTGGAAATAATGAATATGAGTCTGTATGTGATTATATGATTATATGAGTCGTAATGTGGGATGAACTGACAACAAGCATGGGCAAAGATTAGAGGAAGGCCAGGGTCGATCTCTCGCACCCCCCTCTCCCGTGTCATAATTGTGTCATGAGGGATCTAAATGGATCATACTGGGTTCTCACGCCTCACATTGAGTCATAGACTTATAGTATGCAATTCTTAAAAAGTCCTAACATATAGCTAGATTGTGATGGAGTACATTTAGTTGGTGATATACCGTCTATGATTTAGTCATCAGTGTCATGTAACTTTCCCATCTGAATTCCATAGTGTTGCCATATCACCATATAGACATATAGTAAACAAGTAGTTGTTTAGGATATTAAAGCGGTATGTGAGCTGGGTTCTGAACGTTGTGAGACAATTCGGTCCTTATCCGGTGTGTGTGTGTGTTAGAGCATTGAGAGGACATTTCCCTAGTACGAGAGGACCGGGAAGGATGCACCTCTGCCTATTGTGCCCAAGGTAAACGCTGGGTAGCTAAGTGCGGAGCGGATAACTGCTGAAAGCATCTAAGTAGTAAGCTCACCCCAAGATGTGTGCTCTCATATTCCGACTTCTCCAGAGCCTCCGGTAGCACAACTGAGACAACGGCGGGTTCTCTGCCCCTACGGAGATGGAGCGACAAAAGTTTTGAGAATTCAAGAGAAGGTCACTGCGACACGAGCCGTTTTTCATTACGATATGTGTCAAGTGGAACTGTGGAAGTGAAGTGATGTATGCAGATGAGGCATCCTAACAGACCGTTAGACTTGAACCTTGTTTCTACATGACCCGATCAATCCGATCGGGCATTCGCCATCTATTTTCATTGTTCAACTCTTTGACAACATGAAAAACCAAAAGCTCTGCCCTCTTCCCATCTTTTTTTCTAGTTTTATATCCTTCTCTTATTCGATTTTTAATTTAAATATTTGCTATTTCTAGAAAATCCACGGGAACCACCAATACTTGACATGCTTGTGTAAGGGATGTGGTCTTTCAAATATAGTTTATCACAGAAAACCTGTGGACGCATGTTTTGGATCTAAGACGATGGAACTTGTGACTTTACCACTACGCTTGAGGATTCAATCCTCTCAACGGTTTATTGGTTATATATCAAGATTCCAACACTAGGCCCTCAATAATTGAGGACCAAAAGAGGAGGGAGTGTGGGGGGGCTCTCGAATGCAAGATGCATAATTTGATGCTTGACTATATATTTATTTGCTTTTCTCGTTATTCTCATCTACTTGGAAAGATTAATATCGGAACAATATGGGAATTTAAATATACCATGGGACAAAAAACAAACATTAAATTTTAGGCAAAATCTTTATTTTATAGTTTCTGTAGGGTATAATTTTTCTTAAAAAAAAAGCCAAAATTTTGAAATTGGTCGGTTACTCCAGATTGGGGATGCATGTTCTAATTGAAGTATGTTCACAAAGGAACATGCTTAAGGAGAAATAGGAGCCATTCGTGGCGAAGGTTGCATTTGCGAAGAGTTTTTGACAAGGAAAAGAGAGCGTTGTCTGTCCGAGAACTTTCCCTTTGAATGCTCAAATAAATATCTACCTGGTTTCTTCACATATTTATTCTGCACTTTCAAAATATCCATTATGTTTAAAGTTTGTGGGTTTAACTGCAACCACAAGTAACACGTATATGTGGAAAACAAAAACCCGTCGTGGATACTTGCAAATTCGCAAATAAAAAAAGTATGGACGCAAATGACGGTGAAGATTACTTGTATCGGTTGACCACAGTCAACCACCGGTGCCATCTCTCGTCTCTAGGGTCTCTGGTGCTTTAGGTTTTAGTTTCTTTGTTTCCAATTCCAAGTGTACGTGCCTCTTTTCCAATACAAAATCAACATTATAGGATTTATGTTAATAGTCTTTTTCCTTTCTCTCATTCATTTAGTTGTGATATCTCTACCTCGATGCATTTTAAGTTGTCGACGCCTGTTTCGTTGTTTTAATATCTTGTATCAAGTATTTAATTAACTTGTGCTAAGGCTTTGGATATATACTTGGCTTATTTATTTCTAAGACCATCTCCAATGAATATGTTTTATTGTGTTTCTAACGTATATATGTGATGCTTATGTGAAGGAGAGAAGGGAGAATGAAACTCATTCAAAATCCACCATCGAGGGATCTAAACATAACCCCTTGTACTTAAATTCAACTTCTAAAACAAAATAAGAACCTACTTTTGAGAAACTAAGCAGATGGAGAAGACTAGTAGTGTTGCTTACATATTATGATTTACAATAGACTTCAACTCATTCTTCTTGATCCGTATAAAACAATACGAAGACGGTTGCAGATTCACACTTGACCTATATACAACTTAGCAACAAGAAAGCCACAACAAAAAACACACCAAAAATAAGTGTTTTTAACACATTCAGATCCCTACATAAGCTCTTAATAGATACAAATGCCCCATTTGTAAACATATTTTGCGAGCTTGTTGATCTCTTCGTCATTGATAACACCATCTCCGTTAGCATCAGCATGCCGCAGTGCACGAATAACTCTAACGCCCGTGAAACGCAATCCAAGACTCCTCAAGCCTACCCTCAATTCCCTACGACTAATCTTGCCGTCTCCGTCGGTATCAAACTTTCTAAGCATACCTTTTAATTGTTCTTCTGTCAAGGGAACTTCCACTTGTCTCCAACTCCATGTGTTCCGCATATTTAAAGAAAGATGACTAGAAAAGAAAAAGGAGGTTTTATATTAATCACCGAAAGTGGTTTGAGTTGCAAATTAAGAGGCTCAACACACTTATAAGCAGTACATACAAAGGATGGCTGGTGGCATGGGTATATTATAGACTTTATCCTTTATGCTAATATTCTTTCTTTTGTTACCTTTTGATTTGGATGCTAAATAACCTTTTGGTTTTGATGTTAAGAATCATTGAATACAAGGAACCATATTATCTTTTTATGTTCCGATAGTTTTTGTATCATGAAAATTAAAATATTTAGTTTTTAAAATTTAAAAACCAAATATATTATTAGCTTAACAATGACAAATATCTTTTGTGTTCTTACCCAAACCAATATTTTGTCATGTGGAGATTCACTTTTGATAAAAAGCTTTGTCAAAAACTAAACCGAAAACCTTAAATCATGAATTAGTTATAATTTGATACTCTAGAAGGCGCAACAAATGTTTCAATAAAAAAATCAAATATACAAGTCGGTCGACTATTACAAAATAATTGTATTGCGATGGAGTTAGTCGTCACTAAATCCTTATACCACGAATTTGACAGCTAATAGTGTTTTTTTGTATGTAGTCATGTGTACAACAGCAAAAAAAAAGGAAAAGAAAAATAGAGCATGATATATGATGGTAAAACATTTATAGACCATGATTAATAGAATTATAGGGATATTCCATAATCATCGATTATTTCGAACACTAGTATAGATATGTTTTGTATGTAAAAGAATATCAATTAAGCTTACCCTCATTATTGATCATTGCTTACACTTGTTAGTTGCTGAGGTTTAGGGTTTAAGGGGTATTTATACTCCCTTAAGCCCATGGACCTAAGGCCCATTAGTGTAATTAATTCATTACTGACGTCACGACGATTCAATAACTTGTGGTCCTGTGCATGATAAGTCGCTAAAATAGAGAATCTATTGGCAACTAAAACATGTATCTCCACGTCTTTTATTCCAACTTTCCAAAAGTAGAGCTTCAATGGTTGAGCTTGTTCAAAGAAGTACTCAATAGTTCTATATCATTTTTAATGACGCTTACCATATTACATGACTTGGCCAATGGTTTGCTTAATTTTTAAGTTATTCCTAACTACTCACAAGGGGCAAGATTGGAATCGATGTCAGAATTTTGTTGTTTTGTTTGTTTAAAAGACATTGTCGATTTTGCCGGCCCCTTAACATTATAAGTAAAAGGAGATACTCTTACAACCAGTATTTAATTTTGTTTAATTATTTTCTATGATTTTTACTACCGGACTTGCAACTTATAATTAATGTTGCAACTCTGCCGTTGCCATTTTTCAGTTGCAATTAATCCATTTTTTAGTAGTCACTTTTGTTACAGAAACTAAAAGAACATGATCTTTAGAAGATCATTGTCCTGCCAAACTAGGTTTCTTAATACAAAGGAAGATTTGGATAGATTAAGCAGGCATAAAGCTAGCTTATAAATTAAAAAAAGATATGGTATATATTAATCACACTTTATTTCCACTTTCAAGAAGATGCCTAGAAGATGTGTAATTTGTAAGGGGCATATATCTGAGAAGGAATTCATTATTTGATCCTCTAGCTTATATGGTGGAGATTGTTTATGCTATTTAAATTATTAGCGATTGGGGCCCCTTGCATATCGATAACTTTGGTATCTGTCCAAGTGATACATTTGGCAAAATGCGTAGGATTTGTTGTCGAGAAGTCGTGACCTCTTGTGAAAGCTTATTTGTGATGATTGATTGTGATAACTTGTTATCCAATTTGAAGCATATAGATATAAGTAATTAATATATGAGCTTGAGAGAGTATTTGATCATTCTATCAAGGCGTCTGTGGCGAACCTACACTATAAGTGTAGGGGACGGCCACTGTGAAAATTTTAAAATCCCGACCGACTTCTATAAAATTTAACACCGACAATCTTCTGACACTATAAAATTTTTTCCTAAGTCCGCCACTGAAGGGAGTCACATTTCAGTTTATTTGTTCTGTGTGAAGATCAGGTTCGGGCTTGTAAATTTGTCTATCATACGATTTCAGTTTGACAATCAAGTGGCTTAGTTAAGACTTAAGAGCCCATTGATCAAAGCAAGTTGGTCATGGTGATGCGGCCCCATGTAGGTTTGGCGTTTAAGAGTAGAACTATTTGGTGCGTTGGTGTATGCATCTCTAGTATTAATGGCCTGTTTCGATGATGATAAAAGTTAAATCATGCAAGTCAAGTACACTTGAAGATAATAGCATGATCAAAGTTTCCCTTCAAACCCCTTGAATTAACCAATGGTTAATAAACTGGATCTTCAAGATTTGTATAGAAGTGTTAAGATCTATCCATGAGCCGATTGTGGATAGTTTGTAAACAGCCTGTTTAAATACAACTCAACAAACAAAATCATATCCGAACAGTAAACAATAACAGAGTATGAAATATTGATTCAAGAATGAATTTTGCAAAAGCAACATAAGTTCCATCTCTTTAGTTTTTATAAAATGAATGAACTTTTATAAGACACTTTTTATAGAAATCGAGTCTAGGAATCTCAACATCCGATACAAAGTTCGTCCGTTAGTTATGATTTACAATAGACTTACAACTCATTCTTCTTGATCCTGATTAAACAAGATGAAGACGGTTGCAAATTCACACTTGATCGACCTATATACAACTTAGCAATAAGAAAGCCACAAGAAAACACTAAAAAGTGTTTTTTTATACATTTAGATCCCTACAGAAGCTCTTAATAAATATAAATGCCCCACTTGTAAACATATTTTGCCAACTCGTTGATCTCTTCATCACTGATGACACCATCTCCGTTAGCGTCAGCATGACTCAGTGCACGAATAGCTCTAACACCCGCAAAATGCAATCCAAGACTCTTCAAGCCTACCCTCAATTCTCTCCGACTAATCTTGCCGTCTCCATTGGTATCTAACCTTCTAAGCATACCTTTTAACTGTTCTTTCGTCAAGGGAACTTCCACCTGTCTCGGACTACATAATTTTCGCATATTTAAAGAAAGGTGACTGGGAAAGAGGAAGGCTTTATGTTAATAGGTGAAAGTGGGTTGAGTTGCAAATTAAGAGGCTTATTCTTAACACATTTATATACAGTAAATACAAAGGTTTATTGGTGCAGGTGGGTATTTTAGACTTTCCCTTATATGCTAATATATATTCGCTCTTTTTTAACTTTTGATATGGATGCTAACCTTTGATTTTGATGTTAAGAATCGTGGAATACATGGAATCGTATTATCTTAATGTGTTGCGATGGATTTTTTGTAACATCGAAACTAAAACCAAAATACCTTGAATGCTTGTAACCATGACTGTTATAAGTGATCATGGTCATCAGTGGTCAACAATGAGCAAATTATATCTTAATGATGTCAAGAATAATCAATATGGTTCGTTAGTGACAATTATAGGGTGAGTTAAAGTACAAGGATTTTGTATTGTTCTTCGTGTGTGTGTGTGTACGCATTCGATTAATTTCCGCTTTAATGATACCAATGACAAATATCTTTTTTGTTCCTCAACGTCATGGGAAGTTCGTTTTTTATTAAAGATGAACCCTAAACCATCAACTTTGGATTTGCTATCACTTGATAGTTTATCAGGCACGACTAATGTTTCATTAAACAATCAAATATAAAGTCATCACTGTTACAACGTAAATAGTAATGCGTCCGACATAGCAGTTGCTAAATACTTATCCCACGAATTTGGCAGATAGCGCTCTTTTTTAAATAGTCATGTGAACAAAAAAAAAGAAGCATGATGACGGTAAAAATGTTAATTTATAGACTATGATTAGTAGAATTATGGGGATGTTCCATAATCATAAATTATATAAAAAAGACTTGACTTGTATCGTATGTAAAATATTCTCGAGCTTACCCTCACGGCCTCACCATTGATAATTGTTTACACATGTTACTTGCAATCTGTACACATAAGTGTATTTCTTTATAGACGTTATGACCATTCGATAACCAGTGGTCCTTATTAGGAGTCATATATATTTGATGTCATTGTATTTGTTTAAGAGATTGATTTCCATGTCTATCATAAGTTTAGGTAGTCTCATCACTAATAGTCATGTGATTGACACGGTACTAAAATAGAGAATCTATCTAGCAATTGAAATTTTTATGTACATGTCTTTTATTCCAACAGTAGACTAGCTTCAATGGTTGAGACTGGTCAAAGGAGTTCTCGGTCAATAGTTCGGTTTATATCATTTTTCAAAGATATTCACCATAGTACACATGACTTATTAGCCGGTGGTTTGCGTAGTTTTTAAATAACCGATATCTGAAATGTTGTTGTTTTGGCTGTTAAAAAGACAGTGATTTGCCCCTTAACAATAGTAAAAGTAGAAACTTTTTCGACCGGTATTTAATTTTGTGTAACTATTTCCTATGATTTTTGCTACCGGGACAAAAATAAGACTTGCGACCGTTATAATTAATTTGCAACTCTGTCGTGGCCATTTTCAGTTGCACTTAATACATTTTCTAGTAACCACTTTTGTTACGGAAACTAAAAGAACTTGATCTTCAAATGATAATTGTAATCCTGCCAAACTAATTTCTTAATACAAAGGACGATTTGGATAGATTAGTAGGCATAAAGCAAACTTATAAATTAATAAGGATATGATATATTAATCAAACTTTATTTCATTTTAAAGAAGATGCCTTGAAGATGTGTCAATTGCAAGGGGCATCTAAGAAGGAATTCATTTTATGGTCGTCTTTATATGATGGTGATTGTTTATTCTGTTGAATTTATAAGCGGTTGGGCCCCCTTTGTCAGGAGTGGTGAAGTTCTTTGGGTTTTGAGTGTGGGTTTGGACCGTTTGGTTCGGGCGACAAGGTGGGCTATATTGGCCGCTTGTGATTAATTAATCAATTAATCAATAGACCCGAACTTGAAACCAGACCCGTATATCCGAGTTTTTAACGCCAGACCCCGTACCCAACTCTACCCATAGGGTTCAGAGGGCATGCATTTCAGTATTAAAACTCGTACCCGAACCGGACCCAATTTATACCCCAGTAACACTTTAAAATCGGAACCGGTTCCATACCTAGAACTGGGTTTTTCCGATACATGAAACTGGGTTTTTTAAATACCCGATTTATACCCGAAAAATATCTGAAAGTGTTATCAACTAACTGATGAAAATTAAGAGTACTAAAAACCAACATCCCTAGTGTAAATAGTTGTAATAAATATAGCATTAGTGTGTACTGTGTGGTGTGTATATATGCTACCAACAACCGGAACATGCTAAAAACGTATAATAGTAACCGATAAAACATCATAGGAAGAGAGTATAATCGTACAAAGAGAAGCGTGATGATGGAAAAAACGTATATAGATATTTTTGGACAAAACAAAATAAAGATAAAATCATGAGTCCTGTGCTTGGCACGATGCTGAAATGTAGCATCTATCAACAACTAAAAAGTTGTATGTCCACGTCTTTTATTCCAACAGTAGAACCTTAATGGTTGAGGCTGGCCAAACGAATATCATTTTCAGAAATATTTACCATAAAGCATGGCTTGGCCGGTAGTTGGCTATATATTTAAGCAATTCCTAATTTCATATCTACTGATCTCAAGGGGCAAGATTATAATCGATATCAGAATATTGTTGTTTTGGACTTTTGGGCTTTAAAAAAGACACCGGTTGCAATAAAAAGGTTCAAATTACTCAGAAATCATTTCTTATAAGAAAATCACTTTTGTTACGAAAATTATAAAGAACGTGATCTTCAAAACATTGTTGTCTTACCAAACTAGGTTTCTTAATACAGTTAAGAAAGATTTGGATAGATTGGAAGGCAAAAAGCTAACTTATAAAATAAGAAGGAATTGGTATATTTACCATACTTTATTTCCACTTTCTTTCAAGAAGATGCCTTGAAAATTTGTCTTTTGTTAGGGGCATCCGAGAAGGAATCCGTGATATGATAATGTTATAAAATGTTGGTTATTTATTCTATTGATATTATAAGCAGTCCGGGACCCACGCAGATTGATAACCTTTGGCATATATCCAACCAAGTGGTACTTTAGGCAATATGCATAGGATTTGTTGTCAAAAAATCGATCCTGACCTAGCTCTCGAGCAAGGTCATTTGTGATGATAGATTGAGACTAATAAACACAACCCGTGCTTTGTGACGGGTTTTGCATATGTTTCAAAAATTACAGTGATTAGTTTTGGATACAAACATAATAAGGTCACATGTCTCAATCATAGTAAACATCAACCCAGAGTAACACCAATATACCACCCAAATGACCCCTATTGCAATCGTGGATATCATATATACTTACGTCAACCGTTTTTAATAGCATAATCATGAATAAGTTAGCATATAAGTAAAAGAAAAAAAATGTATCTATAACTTATGAAATACCAAAGTAACACACACCATTCGCTTGACCCCAAATATTTCAGCACTTAACTACAAACATTGTTTTAACCAAAAGGCTGTAGTCTTTAAAGCTAAAACATTTTGTGAACTGTTTGTCAGGAAGTTGTTTATGCTCGTTTAGTTAATTAACGAACGACCATGAACAAGAATTTTTGTCCATTTAAAGCAAACGAACATGAATACACATATTGTTCGTTCATTTATGTTTAAGAACCGTTTATGTTCGTTCTTTCATGTGCATATATGTTTGTTTATTTACGTTCATTTATGTTCGTTTGAATTATGATAAATACATAAGTAGTTAAATTTATATAAATGTAAACATAAGCAATATACATTTGTTCATTTATGTTTGTTTGTTTGGTAGAATCATGATGGATGTTTAGAATGAATTGCGTAAATTTAGACCACTAATACAATTGTGGTTTTGGATGAACTGCGATCTATAAGACTTGTTCTTTTATTTTTGTTCAATTATGTTCATTCAACTTTATTGGTTTATGTTCATGAGTTGTTCGTTTAAGTTTTATGCAAAAGAGCATGCAGAAAATGAACATGAACATGCCCATTTTCTTAATAAATGAAGATGAACACAATTACACAAATTTTGTTCGATTATATAAATGATTATAAATTTTGTGTTTTAGTTCATGTTCGGTTAAAGTTAAATAAACAAACACAAACTTGTTGGTGTCCGTGTTTGTTCGGGTCGTTTAGAGGTCTAGTTCCTTCCGCACTTTTAAATCAAACTCCTATTTGTATAAACAAAAACAAAGTAAGTAACCTATTCTTGAGAAACTTAGCAAATAAAGACAACTAGTAATCTTGCTCATAACTGTGATCTACAATACCCTTAAACTCATTCTTCTTTATTCATATTAAACAATATGAAGACGGTTACATGTTCAGTACTGAAAACACACACACACACAAAAAAGTATATTCTAATACATTTAAATCCTTGTGGAAGCTATTAAGTAATAGAAATGCCCCATTTGTGAATATAATTTGCAAGCTCGTTGATCTCTTCATCACCGATAACACCATCTTCGTTAGCATCAGCGTGGCGCAGTGCCCTATTAGCTCTAAAGCCTGCAAAATGTACCCCAAGACTCTTCAAGCCTTCCCTTAGTTCCCAACGACTAATCTTGTTGTCTCCATTGGTATCGAATTTTATGAGCATACCCTTTAACTGTTCTTCGGTTAAGAGAACTCTGCCCTGTTTTAGAAGCCAACGTCTCATATTTAGATCGAGAAATTTGACTGAAAAAAAAAGATTGTTTTATGTTAATAGGCAAAAGTGGTTTAAGTTGCAAAGAGGTTGAACATTATATATACACACAAAACGTACGAAGGCTTGGTGTTGAGTATTATAGACTCTCTTATATGCTAATATTCTTTCTTTTTTACCCTTTTGATTTGGATGTTAAGAATCACACACGGAATCATATTATCTTCTATAGTTTCAATACAGCATCAATCAACAAATGATAATTTGTATGTGCATGAAGAGGTAGGTCCCAGCAGAGCCCAGTTGGACCCGCAGGACTCACCTTGGAGACGTCTGCGCAGAAACCAACTGGATCCGCAGGACCAACCATGCTCAGAGACGTGACGTCCTTACGCGCAGTACGCAACCTGTTCCCGCAGGAAAAGCCTCCCAATGGTGTACTCCGCCTGTCCCCGCAGCTGCGGATACAAGCCATCAGGGAAGGCTACCCGCACTGATAGCAAGGCTACACGCACAAGGCACTAACTCTTGCTACTTCAGTAGTCACCTGAAGGAATGAGCAAGGCGGGAATACTCCCGCCCAAATGAGCCAGTCCGTATGCTTCTGGAAGATCTTTTGTACTATACCTACCAAGGTATGGGCAAAACAGACGATCTGGCCAGACGCCCATGAACCAATCACAGGGTGACAGCTCACCGACAACAGTACGAGGAGGTGCACCCTCTAGCACTGTTTGTCACTATTAGCCGCTGCCTACTCACCAACCCTTACTGTGGGACGTGCGCAGCCTACAGTTGGTGGAACAGTGCATAGCCGGCAGTAAAGGAACAGTATACAGCCGACCTTGTCACTGTCGGCCGCATCCTATCCACCAACCAGCATGGCTTGTGCGTAGCCCACTGTTGGTAGAACAGGAATACTATTCAGCCGGCTGTACCTTCTAGGAAACCTACCTTCGGCTATAAATACTCCAACTCCTTGGAATGGTAAGGACATCATCTGATATCTCATTATCTTATTTTATCTAGCAATCTCTCAATATACACTTATATTCAAAGCAATCTAGTCTGATTCTCACGCCGGAGGGTGGTCACAAGGAGGAACCCCCCCTTCTCAGTGACGAGCTTACGGTGTCTGTTTTGCAGGTCATCTGAAGAACAACCTTCTCTGCTGGACCTCATCCTCGTGGGAAACATTACTTAACCCCCAGATTATCCGTAATCTGCCCCAGATCACTTAGTGTTTCTTCATTGGCGCCATCCGTGCATAAAAGCTAGAACTAATTCTTAGTTTTTTCAAAATTTCTGAAGAAATGGTTAACGTTACTCCGGTCCCAAGGCCAGTAAGTGACCAAGAAACCCCGGTGACCACAACCCCAGCAACTGGGAACACCGGCGGTTATACAAATTTTACGAACACTACCCCGGTTACCCAAGCCGGGACAAGTGCAGTAAACAATATTTCACTGGGGTTCACTAATGCCCAGTTGGAGAAACGGACGAGGGGCCCTCGCCAAACACTAGATCAAGTCAAGGCGTGGGCCGAAGCACGTCAGAAAGAGTTCCAAGCTGAGTTGGATGAACGCTTGCGTTCAGTTCAACAGGCTGACGAATTCGGCAGTACTCGCCAACATCTCAATATGAACAGTGAGTGCGAGTACTCAGACGATGAGCGGGAAGAATCCGATACCGACGCAAACCCTCGCCATAAGGCAAAAGGGAAGCGTAAGGAAACGGACTTCCAACCGACAAGGAATTTTGGGGAAGCCTTTAAACCAACGAATGCGGAGAGAAACCCGCGTGACTTCTCCAAAACCTTTAGACCAACTGCTGCAAATGCAGGAAGCTCAAAGTTTGCAAGGGACATTGCGGAGGCAATCGCCCCGAGAAGTGCCAAACAAATGTCCAACATCGGCACTTATGATGGTCTATCCGACCCAGACGACCACTTGAACAGATTCATTGCGGGGGCAACCGTCAGTAACTGGACGGAACCCACGTGGTGTTATATGTTCCAGATGACTCTGGTTAGAGCGGCCAGGGCATGGTTCGATCGTTTACCGGTCCACCACATCTATGATTGGGTGGACTTTCAGAACAAGTTCAGCCAACACTTCAGCCAACAAAGGAAATATACTGAAGAACAGTGGACGATCCTCAACTGCGTTAGAGAGGAGGATGAATCTTTACTAGACTTCATCACTCGCTTCAACTCCAAAAAGCTAAGTCTGGGCAACATAAGTGAAGATCTTGTTCGCGCCGCTTTCATCCAGGGCGCCGAATACCCAGAGCTTATCCGCACATTGACGGGTAAGGACGGCATGCCATCCACATGGGATGCCATCATGACGGCGGCCAAGCGCTTTGCCGAGACGGAGAAGCAACTGGGAAGGGATCTTCCCCAGAGTACACACCTCTACACGCAAAGGACTAGAGAAAACAATGTTCGGATCGCCCGGCAGAACAAAAAGAGGAAGCTAGGTATTTGGCAGTCAAGGGTAAACTTTGACACCTCATCCAGCTCTCACCCTCTTGTTGGCGGAAGAGATAACACACACCCTTCAAGCCGAAAACACCGGTGGACGCCACTCACCAAAAGCGTTACGGAGATATTTGCCACTGAAAAACTACCATGGCCAAAAGCTCCAATGATCCGGCAGCGACCTAATGCGGATCAGAGCAAATCCTGTGACTTCCACGTGACAAAAGGTCATAGTACGGAAGAGTGTACATCCTTGAAGGATATTGTTGAAACATTCGTCAAGGATGGAAGACTTGCACACCTTGTGGCATCAATCAAGAAGGGAGGAAGGAATGATAACCGGTACCGAGGCAACGGACGAAAGCCCGTTGACATCAGCATCAACATGGTTCATGGTAAGATCAGAGGAAGAAAAAGGCGAACAACAGAACCATGCGCGTGGAAGGAAGCTGAGGTGCGCTTCCCGCGAGTGCCAGGAGGACCCAGCAAAGAAGGCCCTATCGTCATCAAAAGCCAGCTGGGGCACTACATCACTTCTCGCACTCTTGCTGACAACGGCGCCTCGTCAACGGTGATGTACAGGCAGTTCTTCGATAAGCAAGATGACGAAGACAAGGAACGCCTGGAAACGATCTACGCCTCGATGGAAGGGTTCGATGGCAGCACCAACACCCCCCTGGGTATCCTATCTTTCCCCGTCATTCTTACGGACGGGAATCACTCACGCACAGAAGACGTGGATTTTGTCGTAATGAGGAAGCCACACCACACATACGACATTCTCTTCGGAAGAGACGGGATGGCAAGATTCAACGCCGTGGTATCCTCAGTCCACGGCATGATGGGATGGCCAACAGCTGAGGGTGTAGCGATGATCACCGGCATTCCCCAGGTATGCATCGCATCCGTCTCATCTAAACCCAAACCAAAGATTGCTAAACCAACCATCACCGAACCAGAAAGATGGGCCTTCAACGGCAAATACCCTGACCAGGCCGTTTCCATTGGCCCAACAGTTGTTGATCCCACACGCACCTTACTCAAGCGCTTATTACAGAAAAACGCTGACATCTTCGCGTGGACACCAGCTGACATGACTGGTGTACCCCGAAGTAAGGCAGAGCATAAGCTCAAATGCGATCCGGCTGTTACGCCAATCGTACAAAAGCGCAGAGTAATGGGGCCAGATTAAACTAACGCGTGTAGAACCCAAGTCAAGGAACTCCTTGACGCAGGCATCGTACGCGTTAGTAGATATCAAACATGGGTTGCAAATCCCGTTATGGTACCGAAGAATAACAAACAATGGCGCATGTGCATAGATTTCAAGGACTTAAACAAAGCATGTCACAAAGATTGTTATCCGTTACCCGAAATTGATCTTAAGGTGGATTCGTTAGAACCGTTTCGCCTTAAATGCTTCCTGGATGCGTATAAGGGGTACCATCAAATCCACATGGCCGTTGATGATCAAGACAAAACCGCTTTTCGGACGCCCGATGGCACATTTTGTTACCAAATGATGCCATTCGGACTTAAGAATGCCGGGTCCACATACCAACGCCTGATGGACAACCAGTTTCATGCCCAAATTGGGAGGAACTTGGAAGTCTACATGGATGATTTGGTCATCAAAAGCCCTGACGCAGAAGCGATGTTGAAAGACATCGAAGAAACTTTCAACACGCTTAGGAAGATAAACATGAAACTCAACCCGGGCAAGTGTGCCTTTGGAATGGAAGAATGGAAGTTCTTGGGGGTCATCGTCACTAAAGATGGCTTCAGAGCGAACCCTGAAAAGGTCGAAGCCATTATCAAAATGGAATCACCTACTACCATCAAACAGGCTCAGACACTGAATGGACGACTAGTGGCACTTAATCGCTTTTTGGCAAACCACGCGGATAAGTCGTTTCGTGTCAACGTTGAGAAACTGTTTAAAGAAAACGCACTTCCGCTGGACACCAGAAGCGGAAGCAGCTTTTCAGGAGATTCGGTCACGCTTGATCGAACTCCCAACGCTCACAGCACCAAAAGCGGGAGAGGAGTTAATCCTATACATTTCCGCAACAGATAGAGCAACCGGGGCAGTCCTGCTAGTAGAGCGAAAAGGCATCCAGATGCCAATCTATTATGTCAGCCGTATCCTAACAGACGTAGAAACCCGGTACTCTACCCTCGAAAAATTAGTCTTAGCACTTATACATGTTTCACGCAGGTTAAGACGATATTTCCAGGGCCACCCAATCACCATTCTCTCCAACTTCAAACTTGCAAACGTTCTAGGCAAACCCGAGTTATCGGGACGCCTAGCCAAATGGGCAATTGAGTTGGGGGAGTACGCGATAAAGTATAAGCCAAGACCAGCCATAAAAGGCCAGGTTTTGACCGACTTTATTGCGGAAGTGCCTGCATCGCGGGAAAAAGAGTGCCAGGAAGAGGCTCAACCCTCTCCAGCACAAGACATCAATGATGTCTGGCGACTCTACACTGATGGAGCAGCCAGTAACGAGGGTTCAGGCGCGGGGCTGAAACTAACCAACCCAGCAGGCCAAGAATACACTTACGCTATTCGACTGGATTTTCCAAGTACGAATAACGAAGCCGAGTATGAGGCATTCTTGGCTGGGCTGAGAATTGCGCGTAAGATGGGAGTGAAACACTTGGAAGCCCACGTGGATTCCATGTTAGTAGCCAATCAAATCAACGGGACGTACACGGCCGTGAACGACACAATGGCCCTGTACCTCGCACAAGCAAAAACCCTTATGCGCGATTTCAACGACTGCAAAGTCATACACGTCAAGCGTAGTGAAAACAAATCTGCGGATGCGTTAAGCAAGCTTGCATCATTAGCCTTCACCCACTTGGGAAAGGACATCCGCATTGAACTCCTCGAGGCACCTTCGGTCTCGCACAAGGAAATTTGTGTCATCCAAACCGGCACAGAAACATGGATGACACCAATAATAAAATACCTCGCGGCAGGTACGCTACCAGAGTCAAAAACACAGGCAAGAAAACTACGCTGTAAAGCATTGAATTATCAACTCATCGATAACATCCTTTACAGACGTAACTTTCTTGGCCCACTCTTAAGATGCGTGGACAACCAAGATGCTGACTACCTCCTAAGGGAAGTACATGAAGGCATCTGTGGAATACACGCAGGTCCACGCGCTGTCGTAGCAAAGCTAAACAACGCGGGATACTTTTGGCCGGGGATGCATAGGGATGCGTTGGCATATATTAGAAAATGCAGGTCTTGTCAGCTCCACGCACCCAAAACGCACCGCCCGAAGAATGAACTTGTTCCAGTCACCTCTTCATGGCCATTTCAGAAGTGGGCCATCGATGTGACAGGCCCATTTCCTACAGCAGCAGGAAATGTTCAGTTCCTAGTGGTAGTCATCGACTACTTCACCAAGTGGATAGAAGCAAAACCCTTACCCAAACAACCGCGAAACATATCAAAAAATTTATTTGGGAATTTATTATTTGTCGTTTTGGACTTCCACATAATTTGGTGAGCGATAACGGCACCAACTTTGCTGACAAGAAGCTACAACAGTGGCTGAAAGAACTTCAAATCACCCACACCTTTACCTCAGTGGCACACCCGCAAGGTAATGGTGAGGTGGAAAGAGCAAATAAGAGCATCGTCGAAGGCATAAAGAAAAGACTCTTGGAACACAGATCTGGCTGGGTGGACGAGCTTCCGCACGTCCTTTGGGCAAACAGAACGCTGAAGAAGGCCAGTACGGGAGAAACCTCGTTCAGTCTCACTTATGGCACTGAAGCCATGGTCCCGGTCGAAATTGGTTTACCCTCACCAAGGGTCTTGATTCAGCCAGAAGACAATGACGCGGAAAGACGGTTAGACCTTATGCTAACCGAGGAACGTAGAGACTTAGCCGCAGTGCGTGAAGAGAACTACAAGCGACAAATGCAAAAGTACTACAACACGCGGGTAAAACTCTGCAACTTCAATGTAGGAGACTACATACTGCGTAACAACGAGGCTTCGAACCAAGAACGCCCAGGAAAGCTGGCCCCGGTCTGGGAAGGGCCATACATTATCAAAGAAGTTCTGGGAAAGGGCGCATACCGGCTCGAAAGGCTCGATGGCACTCCCATCCCAAGAACATGGAATGGAGCTCAATTACGCAAATGTTATATGTAGATCAATTCCAAACTTGTAAAGAAAAGGCCTAGAGCCACTTCTAATGGAATTGATTCTCCTTTCACAATGTGTTGATAGCCTTACCTTTATACTTATGAACTTCCCACACTGATGTGCCGGTATTCACCGCATAAATAGGGGAAGAAGTAAGTCGTTACGTGTGGAAGGCAGCAAAACCCGCATAAACACAACGGTAAAAATTTCAAGTTTTAAGGAAAACTTCCACGCAGGTCAGATATAAGTAAAGTTAAGCCATTCTACTAAGTGTAAGTGACGGTCATACCCGCACAATCATGAAAGAGGAAGCGAAACAAACTTATAATTTGCCACGTCAAAAAGTTAACTTATCTAAGTACTAAAGAAATTGCTAAGTTAGATCAAAACATGCGTAAAATAAACAAGGCAAAGAATTAACACAATCTTTATTCCATCAAATTCAAATATTACAAAGATTGATGGGTGCATACCCGCATACAAAAGAAGCTATACAAAAGCAAAAATCTACGCTAATGGTGGAAAGGGATCTTCAGGATCATGCTTCAGGACCACTTCCACTTGGATCCGCACCATCAGCAGAGCGTGGCGGTTCAAGGAAAGCTTTAAGGATAGTTAGCCCATCATCAGCAGCAGCGACTTCGTTTACCTTCTCCACCACCGGATGCGGGAAGGCGGCATACTGACTCACTGCTTGGTCATAAACAGCTTCAGTATCCACATTATACAAAGGGAAGTTAGAAGGCGGGATGCCTTTCTCAACAAACCCTAGACCAAGCAGGAAGCCGGCCTTTTCCCCATCCTCGTGAGAAGCGTTGAGGGCTGTGCTCATAGCATCGTCATAAGACGTCTCCGTGAAGACCCGATGCACAACCTACAAAAAGAAAATACAAGTATCAAAACCTTTTCTATTTACAAAGAAAAGCGTAAAGACATGAAAAGCTTACCTGAGACAACGCTTCTCGAAGAAGCCATTCCTTGGCAACCAGAGATTCTTGGAGGGCGGCTTGAGCTTGGGTACAGGCGCGTTCGGCTTCACTTTTATTGAGGTTGGCAAGCAACACTTCCTTTGCAGCAGCCTCTTCGACGCCCTTTAGCTTCCGCTCGGTGTGGTCAAGCACGCCCCTCTGGTCCAGGATCTCTTGGAGCTTCTTCGCGTCCTCCATCGCCAAGGCATCATGAGCCTGTTGGAGCGCCTCTAATTTAGCTTTAAGTTCCTCATTCTCGAGGCGTAGAGGCTCAGCAACAGCTTCAGCCTTGGTGGCTCTTTCAGTTGCGTTCCTAGCAGTTTCCTTAGCCAGCCGAAGCTATTCGTTAACAGCTTGGGCAGCCTTGGAACGGGCCTCGAGACGGGCCTGAACCTCAACTTCAAGGGCCTTGAACGCCTTCTCCTTCTCCGCAGCCGCGGCGGAGAGCCTCCTATTCTCCTCCCGGACAGCCCGCGCCTGAGCTACTTCTTGAATGCGAGCTGCTTTTAACTTGTCGTTTTCACAACAAAGCAGCTCGACGCGCGGCTGCATCCGGGCCAGGAGAACCCGAAGCTCATTGGTTAGCCTACCCTCCTGGTAGCTAGCCATGGCTTCCCCCAATGCACCACTGGGAGCTGCGTGACGAGCCCACTCCACGCACTCCACAGGTGTGCGAAGGGTTGTTCCTCGGCGGATGTTCCATCGAGGAACATACACTTCATTGGAATCCGACACTGCAAAAAACAAAAAGCAGTTAGGAAAAGATGATATTTAAAAAAAAAAAAAGGCCAAAAGAACCCTACGCACCTGTAGGGTCAATAACAGGCCGATAGCCGCCAAACCCATCACCTGAACCCAAGGGAAATCCGTCCAAGAGGTCAGGTAGATGGGAAGGAGGCAGAGGTTGGCGAGAAGCCCCAAGCATACCTGAAGGATCGGCCGTCGTTGCCGATGACGGAGGAGGCATGGTGAAGGCCGCCGCGGCCACCGCGGTCGCCGCTGCGGAATCCGCAGCAAAAGTAACCGCCGGCTCAGTGAAAGATGCGGTAAAAATGGCACTGACAGCCGGCGGTGATGTCATCACAGCTGGAACAGTTGGCTCAATGGAGTGAGCAACTGAACCAGCGGAAGCAGGCGCAGCCGCCTGGGTCGTCGCCTCAGGTAGGCTGACCAAGCCTACCGTCATGGGCGGGGGGGTACTCCTCCGCGCTCCACCCTGGAATGCGTCAACATCCACGCCTGCACAAAGAAGATAAGTATTAATGATGGAAAACTATGAAGTTAAAAATAAAGTTTGTACTTACGGGTTTTCTTGAGCCTAAAAGTGCGGACAGGCGGGGATGAACCCGATGGAGCCGGCCTCTTCACGCCGCTCACCGTCATCCTGGGCTCTCCGGAGGTAACAGTCGTCGCAGCCTCCGGAGCGGTGGTCTTATCACCACCGGGGTTCCCCGCCACCTCCTCGCTCTCGGCCTCTGAGTCAGACCGAGGCACCGGATCGGCAGTGGAGGCCACCTTCTCCTTCCCCTTCCCGCCGGCAGCCTTCTTCTTCCGCACCAACGGAGGACCATCTGCGGATTCCTCATCAGAACATAAGATTAGAGGAATTCCAACAGAGGTTTCAACATTGAGGGGTCGAGGGTTGAATAGCGCCTTACCTGGCCGCCTGGCGCTCAGGATCTCGTGGCCTAGCGGGTAGACCTCCACGAACCGATCCGTCGTTTGTTCTAGGATGGGCAACTCGTTCTCGTCTAGAGCGCGAGTACCCATCCGAGCGGGACTGTCAGCCTCCCGCGGATACAGGAGCGACTGCAAGTCGTTCCCCTCTGAAATAAACAGGAAAGAAGTTAGAAGAGATTCTAAATCAACAAAAAGAAACAGAGCATACCGTAAGGAACAGAGTTCAAACCGTATTCGAGGACGATCGGGACCTTTCGCGCGTCCGCATCCTTCCACACCCGGCTCATCCCGAGCATCACCATCCCGGACTCCGCAAACCGGTAAACCGGAGATTGGACTCGGGATATCTTCGAGAACCATTCCGCCTCCTGGTAGTTGGAGGCGTGAAGGCTTGGGAGAGCTTGCCCATTCTTAAATTTCATGGCAAGGGGGATGGCGCGAGCGGAGATGTAGAAGAACTCCCGCTTCCACGAACTAAGACTGCGCTCGGTTGCGCAAATCTTCAACCCTTGATTCGGGTTATCAGCGTATACCACCCCTGGATGCACCTCCAAGAGTAGAAGGTCATCAGGAGGTCGACGAAGGGCTCAATGCCCAGAATCCGGCACACCCACTCGAAGTGGCGAATCTTCGCGATCGCCATCGGGTGCACCTCGGTCAGGTGCACACCGTGCCTCTCCAGGACACGGTACACAAACTTTGTCAACGGGAACCTAAGATTCCCATAGACAAAGAATGCAGCATATACCCCGATCTTGCCTCTGGGGGCATCATACACCGTCTGATGGGGTTCAAGAAACTCAGGCTCGAGAGATTCGAGCATGAACTTCCTGACGATGTACTGATATAGATCGACAGGCAGAGCACACTGGCACTCGCCAGCAGTACTCTTGTCATCGGCGTACACCCCAGCCTCCTGGGCTGTAGACTCAAGATCGTGAGACGACATCTTGCAGATATGAAAGAAGAAAATGATTTCAAGAGAATGCTCGACTGAAAAGATGAGTATTCGCCGGAAATCGTTTTGAAAGATGAAGAGAAAAGTGAAAGTGTGGATTACAAAGAACCCTCTCCCCCTTTATATACTAATCGCAATTAATGCGATGAATTAAATGCGGAAGAGAGAGAAACCGAAGGTGCAATGAAACTATGACAAAGCAAGCTGGCAACAGCTGTTGAAAGGACGCGTACCATTAATTTCGCGGCCACGCGCCCGAAAAATCGCGCCCACGCGCCTGAAAAAGCGTCTGGAATGACCATGTACTGTCACGTCACCATAACTTACTGCACGTCCTGACACAGTCAGAAGAAACCGTCGCACGACGTTTCAGAGGTTTGGACTGTTCTTATCCTTTCACCAACTCTTCGAATTTCCAAAAATTTCAAAAAGATTCAAAAGTAAGCGGGAAAATACCCCTTACCTTATCAACCAAGTAAATGTAAGACAGGTGCGGGTACAGTGTCAAGGCAAAACCCTTCACATACTTAGCACCCGCAGGGAATTGACGCCAGGAATACCTTGGAAGTAACCATAAGACGAGTGCGGGTACAGTGTCAAGGCAAAACCCTTCACATACTTAGCACTCCGCAGGGAATTCAAACCAGGAAGGATCTTCTAGGCCACGCTTGCGGAAACGGGAATAACATCCCCGCATAGCGGGAACGTCGAGAACTACATTGTTTGAAGATCCAAGATGGAATTGGTGGTTTTAACATAATTGATCACTATGTTCAAAACTACCAAAACCTCATGGAGAATCCATACAAGTGGGACTCAACGCTCCTGACTTGCGAGGAGGTTATAGACCTACCCGCATCATACCCAAAGATCAAGCAGGAAAGTCGGGAATTTCTGCAAGTGACATTAGGACTTCCGCGGGAAGAATCCCCATGGAAAACCTTAAAACTAAACCCTTTTCAAAACCCTTTGCTTAAGTCCAAAAGTTCACCTCACTTTATTAAACATTCATGAGAAGAACATTGGACTGGGGGGACTTGAAGAGGTAGGTCTCAGCAGAGCCCAGTTGGACCCGCAGGACTCACCTTGGAGACGTCTGCGCAGAAACCAACTGGATCCGCAGGACCAACCATGCTCAGAGACGTGACGTCCTTACGTGCAGTACGCAACCTGTTCCCGCAGGAAAAGCCTCCCAATGGTGTACTCCGCCTGTCCCCGCAGCTGCGGATACAAGCCATCAGGGAAGGCTACCCGCACTGATAGCAAGGCTACACGCACAAGGCACTAACTCTTGCTACTTCAGTAGTCACCTGAAGGAATGAGCAAGGCGGGAATACACCCGCCCAAATGAGCCAGTCCGTATGCTTCTGGAAGATCTTTTGTACTATACCTACCAAGGTATGGGCAAAACAGACGATCTGGCCAGACGCCCATGAACCAATCACAGGGTGACAGCTCACCGACAACAGTACGAGGAGGTGCACCCTCTAGCATTGTTTGTCACTATTAGCCGCTGCCTACTCACCAACCCTTACTGTGGGACGTGCGCAGCCTACAATTGGTGGAACAGTGCATAGCCGGCAGTAAAGGAACAGTATACAGCCGACCTTGTCACTGTCGGCCGCAGCCTATCCACCAACCAGCATGGCTTGTGCGTAGCCCACTGTTGGTAGAACAGGAATATTATTCAGCCGGCTGTACCTTCTAGGAAACCTACATTCGGCTATAAATACTCCAACTCCTTGGAATGGTAAGGACATCATCTGATATCTCATTATCTTATCTTATCTAGCAATCTCTCAATATACACTTATATTCAGAGCAATCTAGTCTGATTCTCACGCCGGAGGGTGGTCACAAGGAGGAACCCCCCCTTCTCAGTGACGAGCTTACGGTGTCTGTTTTGCAGGTCATCTGAAGAACAACCTTCTCTGCTGGACCTCATCCTCGTGGGAAACATTACTTAACCCCCAGATTATCCGTAATCTGCCCCGGGTCACTTAGTGTTTCTTCAGTGCACGTCTTTTATTCCAACAATAGAGGTTCAATGGTTCAGGCCGGTCAAAGGGGTACTCAAACCTTTGGTTTATATCGTTTTCAGAGATACGATATTCACCATAAAGCATGACTTGGCATGTGGTTTGCTTTATTTTTAACTTAATTCCTTTCTTTTAAGGCAAACTTATATAAAAAAACAAAAACTCTCCAATTACTAAACCACTAATCCGAATAAAAACATTTAATTACATGAAGAGAATGAGATTTTTCAACCACTCTGTCCAACCAAACTTTCATTTACTATTACGACTAGAACACCCCAAAAAGACATGGAAATAATAGAATCAAGAAGAAAAACATTGTTTCTACCACGACATAGCTTCGTTATGCCTTTTCCACATACTCCACCAAGCTGAAAAGATGATAGCTTCAACCAAGTTCTTTGTTCTCATGAAATGATTCGATCGAATCCAACCAATTCAAAATAGATTGCGGGCTTTTTGAATCAACGATATGTTGAGCCATCTCTCAGTTCTACACCAAATACGATTAGCGACATAGCAATGGCCAAAAACGTGATCTACGGTTTTAACCACCAAGGAGCATAACAGACACAAAATAGATGGGATATCAAAACCTATCTTGCTTAAATTTAATCCAGTTGGAAGTAAATCCAACAGAAGCCTCCACACATGAATGTTCATCGAGTTCAGGCCCGGCCGATAGGGAGGGCAGAGAGGAGTACAGCCAACGCCCAACAGTTTTTTAGGCTTATCAAATTTTCCGCATTCATACATATAATATGCAAATCATTAAAACTCAATAACATTGTTCTAGCTCAGCTGGTAAAACTCTCTTCCACCAAATGACTTGCACAAGTTCAAGTCCTGCTATTGCAATTTATATATTTCTTTTAACTTCTTTGGTTTCCATTGGTTAGTCTACAGTC
Organism: Bidens hawaiensis; assembly: GCF_021521415.1. Lineage (NCBI taxonomy): Eukaryota > Viridiplantae > Streptophyta > Magnoliopsida > Asterales > Asteraceae > Bidens > Bidens hawaiensis. The sequence continues at coordinate 136,817 of NW_027496380.1, read as the reverse complement.
TACACCCCCATTAAATTTAGGTCCAATCTAAACTCACACTAATAAAGGCTCAATGCATTTGTCATTTACATTAACAATATGGCATGAGTTTAATTCTTAATCGATATTGATATTCTTAATCGATCTCGTATCAATAGTTATATTATTTTCTTTTATTTATTTAAAGAAAAAAAAAGACCTTTTGATTTAAAACCAAAAAGGGTATGATAACTTTACGATTCATTTAAGTATTTAAATTTTACTATTCTGCTACTATACTTTTGTTTTGTTTATTGTTATCACAATTATCGTCGTATCATTTACTTTTTATATAGGAGTTAACGAATTTATATATTAGAGGCCCATTCTTTTTTAGCCTCAGGTACTCAAATTTTTAGGGTTTCCTCACTCCATTAACCGAAAACTCATCTCCACAATCACATACCCATTCTCATTTGTCTTCCAAGTCATAACCTGGAATACTCCCAAAATCCCACATAACTCAGCTAATTGCAAAGCCTCCGCCCCTCCCCTGGGAACCGTCTCCAATCCCAAATGAAACCTGAGTTGTGTATTCGATCACCAATTAAAATTAAAGCCTCTTTTTTTTCTAAACGGAAAAGACTAGAAAAATCTATTGCCGAAAGATGTATAATCTAACCACACCTCTTTCCAAAACAAAGTATTTTTCCCGTTATTCACTTTTTTTCTCATCGAAGGCCGCGGAACAACATTGTTATCATGCAATTCGTTAACTACTCGACTAATGTTAGCCCAAATCATTTTCCGATTGTCCTTGAAATTGAACCTATTCACCACCTCAAGGATCAATGCCACAAATGAAGTCGGAGACACTTGGTTCAGAAGAACCTCCCCCCAAGCGAAGAAGTGTGTTTCCTATTATTAATGAATTGAAGAAAAAAATAAACCCAGAAGCCTATAAGCTGTTAGGCTATGCGTAATTGAGGGGCTACAAATTGGGGCGAGTTGCGACACGTGATGCCCAGTCAGCAAGGGGTGAGAATTTGTTTTTGGGGTGTAATGGTGTAGGGGCTACAAATAGTAATATAATAATAATAATATATATATGTTATACATATACATACATATATATATATACCCCACACACAAACAAAATAAAATATTAATATTTTTTCTTCCTTTCCAGCGACAATTTCCCCCCGCCCCAAAATCGGCCAGGAAGACGCCCCCCCCCCCCCCCCCCAAATTCGCCCCATTTCGCCCCTATATTTCGCTCATTACACTTAGACTTAGATTGATGTACGTAACCTCTTACATACGTTTGAACACATTGTTTGAACCAATCAAATGCAGCTATTTGCAAAAGAATAAAAAAAAATTGAAGTTGATATGTTAATTCCTGACGGGTGTGCTAACAACCAAATGACATACAGTTTCATCTTTATTTTTTGCATGTCATCTTAATTACTCATTTTATTAAGATCTGTTAGTTTCCCTGCATGGGGAAAGAGACGCGAGAAGAGGTTCGTGTATAATGGACGTGGAGTCGCAATGGACATGGGTTTAACCTTGGAAATGTTCTTAATGTTTGAGTCTGATTACAATTTATATTTCTAGTATGTTTAAACTTATTTTATACTAGGATAGAGCCCGTGTGATACACATGTGGTTAAAAAAATACAACAAAAAAATTAATTTAATAATATACATAATAACATATGGAAGAATAGTTTTGTTTTAATGTTTTCTTTTTTGTTGTTTTATTGAGTTTGAGTTGGAACTTGTTAATGAATGACAATTTGGCTGAATTTGTTCTACTTCCAATCTGAGTTAGAACCTTAACTCTTCGTTCGTGTCTATACAAATATTAAATCGAGCAGATCGGTTAGTAACTGAGCCGATTGTGAACAGCTCTTATTCGTTTTCAAATTTTATGCGTATCCTTCACTCTCTCATTCCCAAACCCCTCTTCCGCAACTACTTACTCCGCCTGGGCTCTGATATCGCCCTCTGTATTAACGAAACCCGTCAGGGAATTGCAGAAACTGCTTCATTGAATCAGCAACAGCAAGTTGACAGTAATATTTGTGTTGGGAAACATGCGTTTGACTTGACTTGGGTTTAAGCTCCGCCCAAGTGTCCAAGACACTCTCTGGGACGGAGTTGTACGTGGTCAGCAATCCGTATAAAGAATTTGTTCTAATTTCATATCCTAATAGACTCAACTCAATCGGGTTGCTTTGTTTTCGTCAAGAAAACGCTGAAGCGTTTATAGTCCAGCATCATGCGCGTACTGCACGAATAGCTCCTGCCCTTAATTCACTCATATTAATCTGATCTTACCGTCTCCATCTTTATTAAATTTTTTGAACATGCCCTTTAACTGTTCTTTGGTTAAGGGAACTTCTACCTGTCTCAGACTTTACGATTTCCGCTATTTAAAGAAAGATGACCGGTTTATATTAATAGTTGAAATCGGTTTGAGTTGCTAACCAAGAGACTGAGATGAGTGGTTTGAGATGAACGTGGTTTGAGCTTAAATGAGTTGCTCGTGAGATACTCGAGCTCAAATCAATGTAAAACGGCCCGATCCTAAAAAAAGCTCGTTTAGTTTTTGTTTTCTTGTTTGGACTTCTATGTATTAATTTTATATGGTACAGCCGAGGTCGAACCAAGCTTTGGTTTAAGGTACTACACGAGCTCACGAACCGAGCTCGAACTGAGTCAAAACAAGCCATGCTCGAGTGCCTCGGCACTTTTACACCTCTACGGTCACACTTATAAGATTTACAATACACTTCAACTCATTCTTTTTTATCCTTTATTATTAAACATGCATTATGATAGATTTTTTTCATGATTTAGGTGGGTTGAAGAAAAAAAAGTGTTTTTAGGTAGTGTATTAGAATTTAATTGCTTTTAGGTAATCCTCCATCTGAGATGGCGGATTACATGGGTACGCAAGCATACTTTCCACGTGTGTCTCCAAGTCGGATGCCATGTCAACGGGTAATACATGTGGAATCCTTTATCTGAGATAGAGGATTACATAAACTCATTTTACCACCATTTACCGTGGACTTACCATATGGAGTCTCTTTTTTACCTCCTGGACACATGTCACAAAATCTAAATCCTCCATCTCAAATAAAGGATTGTCATACAAAGAATATATTCTAATAACTCTAGTGAATGAATTGTATTCAACATTTGGAATCAGTAAATGTCATATTTTTCACCATAAAAATGTATTCAGCTTTCTCGTGAATAAAACATTTTTTTATGAGTGAATTATCTGCATTGGACATTTAAAATGTAACCTTAGGAATCATCCATCTTTACATTTAAAGATAGGATTATAATTATTCTTTACACACTCTTAATACAATATTAATTAACTTTTAATGTCAACGAATATGTTACATTTACGTATAGTTAGTCCGGGGCTGAGATAAAATAACAATAAATTTTATACATTACATTAAAAACAATGTATGGAAAACCCACATGAGAAGGGTTTTCCATATTAAAAATGAAGTAATGTATTATATTAAAAATTAAGTGAAGAATTTATAAAATCTATTGTTATTTTATCTTAGCCCCTAACTAACTATACGTAAATTTAACATATTCGTTGACATTAAAATTTAATTAATATTGTATTAAGAGTGTGTAAAGAATAGTTATAATCCTATCTTTAAATGTAAAGATGGAGGATTCCTAGGGTTACATTTTAAAAGTCCAATGCAAATAATTTACTCATGAAAAAATGTTTTATACACAAGCTGAAATACATTTTTATGGTGACAAATATGAGATTTACTTATTCAAAATGTTGAATACAATTCATTCACGAGAGTTATTAACATATATTCCTTGTGTGACAAATCTCTATTTGAGATTGAGGATTTCAGGGATTGCATGTGACACATGTCCAGGAGGTAAAAAAGGATATGGTAAGTTCACGGTAAATGGTGGTATAATGAGTTTATATAATCATCTATCTCAGATTGAGGATTCCACGTATATTACCTGTTGACATGGCATCCAACTTGGAGACACACGTGGAAAGCATGCTTGCGTGTACATGTAATCCGCCATCTCAGATGGAGGATTACCTAAAAGCAGTTAAATTATAGTACACTACCTAAAAGCACTTTTTTTTCTTCAACCCACCTAAATCAAGAAAAAAATCCATTATGATAGATGGTTACAGATTCACACAACACTTGACCTTAGTACAACTTAGCAACTGGAAAGGTACATTAAAACACCAAAAGAAAAGTGTCGTTTAATATATAAATATTCCCTTAACGTGTAAGCTTTTAAGTAATAGAAATGCCCCGTTCGTGAACATAATTTGCAAGTTCCTTGGTCTCTTCATCACTCTTAACAGAGCCTGCAAAATATCGTACTCCATAATTCTTGATCAAGGCTTTAATACTAATCTTGCCGTCTCCATTACCAAACTCATTTGTGTTCGAGATCGGCAGCGGTTTCGGACAAAACCTATGTGACGTCCAAGTATTACAACTCATGACTGAAAAAGGGAAGGCTTTATGTTAACAGGCAAAGGTGGTTTGAGTTGCTAAGAGGTTGAACATATATATACACACCACAACGTATAAAGGCATGGTGTTGAGTATCATATAAGACTCTTATATTATTCATTTTGTTTGCCACCTTATAAAATTAAATTGTTTTAAATTTAAGTTAAAGTCACAGTTATAGTATTTGAACAACATTCTTACAATTATAAATAAAACTAATTCAAATTAGTTGTGTATTTCTAGATTCATAATAAAAGCCGTAAATTTTTGAAAAAAAATCTTTGATCTCAAACAACATTTCTGATGATTTACGCGGGTTACTTTTAGTTTTTCTTTAAATAATTGTTTTTTATTAATTATTGTTTATGTAGATTTTCCATGTAAAATGTGTTTAGGTATTAAACTTAAAGGTTACATGAACTTATAATAAAATATGTTATATTTATTAGTTGTAGTTAAGGTATAGTTTGTTTTGTTTTTTGTTTATATCTTAAATGGGTCTCATTGGTCTAGTAGTTAACGTGACCCAACATTTTGTTATTTAAGATGCGAATTTTCGTCTTAATATACATGAATGCATAAAGAAATTTATATGGTTTGTGTTATTTCCATTTGTATTGAGTTGTTACGGTTCGTTTGTGATATAAAACGTATATGTTGTTTAATAGATCACCAAAAATGGGCTCTCATGTGTCTGTCAATTAATGTAGCCAAATATATTGTTTTTTGTTATTTAAAATATGTATTTTGTGCTTGATAGTGAATTGAGCTTTTAATAAATTGGTGTATTCGAATTTCTATAGGCCAATTCTAGTTCCACGTCTATCTGAAATAGGTACGTCATGTGTTATCATTTCATTTTCGGATGAATTATTAATTTATTATATTTTTTTCTAGTATGATGTTTAGTTTGTGATTTTCTTATTATTTTGTATGTATTTGTTATATTTATAGATTTTGTAGTTTAGTTATTGTTGTGTATTAAAAGAACATTTAACTTGTTAATTTGTTTTTATTCTTATCAAATATAATATAAGTTATACTAGTTTATGTATTATATTAATGAAAATTTTATGATTATATGTAAAACCTAAGTTTTTAAAAATTTATTTTTTATTAATAATGTATATGTTTTTAATATTTTATACATAAATTTTTGTATTATGAAATTTGTAGATTTATTTCTTTTTTATATTTCAAAATGGATAATAATTAGAAGTCATCATTTAAAAGTGACGATATAATGATTATAACCCGTTTTGATAAACTCTTTTCTTGCCTTCTTTATCAAATTCTTCGTTTTATCTAACAATTAGAAACCCTAAGTTAATATTCCCCTTAATTAGGATGAATTTTATTGTTAAGTGAAAGTTTTGTAGGTTGTTGAAGGGATTTGTGTTTGTTCTTAGTTTATTTAATCAAACATTGTGTCAATAACAATTTACAACCACTTTTAAAAAAATATATTGGTTTTAAATAATCTCAACTATCACCTTTTGACCACTACCGATCATAACTAACGAAATAACTAATGACAGACCCACCTTTTATCTTTTTTTTTCTATTAATGAACCCTGACTAACGAAATCCTAACATCGTTAGTTTTCATGATGTGGCATTCTTATTTGGCATATATGTGGCATGCTTATGTGACATATTGCACTGCTACCACTACCACCACCACCACCTCCATGGCAGTCACCACCACCACGACCGTCACCACCACCAGTTTCGTAAAAATATTAAAATATTTTATATATGTTTTGTTGGGTGAATTGTGACTTTTGAAGTCAAGCCAACAAGTTTAAAAAGAATATAAACTATTAATATGAATTTTGTCACTTAACTTCTAGAGTTCACATGGTACTTCAATGAAGCAAATGATAATACAAGCTTTAACGTTGATGGCTCCTCCTGCCAAATATGAAGTTGATATTATGACTCATTTATGAGCAGTCCATTATAAAGCATGATCACAAAGAAATTGTGTATACATGTTGTATCTTCTTTATCAGAATAATTATATTTTGAGGATACAATGGAGCTAAAATAGCATTCATCTTCTATTTATGTATTCATAAAATTATGTCAAGGTTAGATCGGACTGCGATAAATTCCATGCGACTTTTAACCCGTGTGACCCATATGACCCTTTTAGGATTTTGTTTTATTCTATCTTCTAGTAGTGTTAATTAGAGCTTGTAAATGTAGAAAGTTTTCTAAAAGTGTTTCTATAAATATATCTGTAGTTACTACTCTAAAAATATACGTTATTTATTATTACTTCTAGGTGTATTTTCAATCAGCTTACATGCTAATTTAAGCCTATAAAAGAATCGAACATTAACAAACTGTTCGGCTGGAAGTTCATCTTCGTTTATTTAAAAAACGAACAAACATGAACATGCATTTTATTTGCTCATTTATGTTCGTAAGCATCCGATTATGTTCGTTTATTTATGTTCGTTATTTTCATTGATGTATTTTCGCTCGTTTATGTTTTATAAACATCTAAGTAGTTATGTATATGAAAATAAAAAGGACTCGTTAAAATGAATGAGGTAAATTTAAGCCACTAATTTAGACGTGTTTTCTAGATAAATTGTGATGTATTAGACTTGTTCATTTCCATTGCAAATTGTTCATTTAGATTTCAAATGAATGAACATGAATGCACACAGACATGCCCTTATTTTTTATGAACGAACATGAACAAAGTAATGATAAGGTACCTTGGAATACCAAGGATTCCATTATGCCAACAGCTTAGTGTTTCCCATTTTCTGAAAGACGAATCTAAATTTATTTTGGTCTAAATGTAAACAAAATATGTAACCTCGATTATGACCAAATCTCAATCAAATACGCTTCTTGTTAACATTGGACCGTGTATGATTTATGACTCACATCAGTTGAGAAAGAAACCAACACCTTAAACTTTAACTTTCTGAACTTTTTGTATTAATGCATGAAGATATATATTCCAGAATTGACATTGTTTTCAACATGTTTGATATCTAATGATAAAATATCAGTAAATTGCTACTCGCTACCCAAAACAACATCAACAATGTTCTTGAAATAAAATTTTTTTAATCATGTCAAATGCTTCAACATTTGGGATTCTTTTGCAATAGAAAGTTGGTATTACCTACAAGTGATTAATTTCTTTTTAGTTTTTTAATAAACAGATTATGGTATTAATCATACTATTGTTGTAACAAAAATAATTATCAAAGGTAAAACAAAGTTGCATACCTTTTCTTATTACCTAATTATAGAAACTTCATTCACGTCTCATAAAACATGTCTTGTCTCACAAAAAAGTAGTTTTTGCTCATTTTTTACGAACTTCCGAAGATAAAACACACGTTTGATACTACAATTATTAAAAGATTAATGTAAAAAAAGGTTTTAAACTACATATTACAAACATACAAAGTCATACACATACCCAAGAGCACATCATAAAAACATATTTCATATAAAGTGTAAACAACTGACCTTGAGTTTAGTACCAAGAGATTCTCATAAGATTGTTACTTCGAAGAAATAGCACGCAGCTCAAATTTGCAAGAATAATTATCCGTTTGTAATATGCGAAATTATATTATTTCTTTATTTATGTGCAAAACTGCATATAACACATTCATTCAATTTTGATACTTAAACTTACAAATAAGTAAAACATGTAGTAATATTGAGTTGAAAGTGAAGTTTCAAACACCAACAAAGTCGTTATCTAAAAAGTATATTATTAAACAAAACCATATGAATCCAAAAGTCAAACAAACATATGTGGAAAAAAAATGTTGTAACTTAAATAAGCATCTAAATTAAAGTGAGTTGGGATATGCTAATAAATGAGGAGATAAAACAATTTACGAAGCCTTAAAATAAGTTAGGCACGCATTTTAGCAAATAGTGTTAATTTATGTAGTAGTTAATGAGCGGTAAAATGATGTCTTTTTAATATCTTATATTGTGTATTTTAGATATTTATATACATTGAACACGATTATTTTGAGTTTTTTTTTTATAATTACGGGTGTTTGGAGCTAAAATGAGTTAATTTGGAGTATTAATGATGCCGAGCGTTGAAGGCATATACGATTGAGGATGATATGCACTCACATTGAAGAGATATGCAAAGGAAATAAAAATCAGGAAAATCATTTCCGACCGCGTCATGAAGAAATTGTCTGACTCCTTAGTGACGCGTGAAGATCCATACCTAGCATAGAAAATCATTGGTAAGGTCCGAAATAGTGAGGTATAAACATATCCTACCCCTATCCCGGAGGATAGAAAGTTGTTTATAGGAATTACCACCAACTCCAAAAACGATACATGAGCATGAAAGGTATATTAGAAACAGAGTGCATGTATCAGTTATAAATCTAAACAACAAAAACAATACCCACACTGAAAGTACTAACAATATAGCATTAGTGGACTACCTATGAAAGGATCGTTATAAAAAGTATAATAGTAACAAATATAACATCTACGGGTGTTCAACAAATCGAATTTCGAAATTCGAACATATTCGAATCGAATTATTCGAATTTTGAAATTTTGAAGTTGGATTCGAATTCGAAACAGATTCCACAAATTCGATTCACGTTCAGAAAAGCTAATTCGATTCGAGAATGAAGTTCGAATCGATTCGAATTCAGTTAAATAAATCTATTTGAGTTTCAAAACCACTACAAATTTGAGTTTTTTAACAACAAAAAGTACAATCACATAAAATAAATAATCATTTAAAGTTATCATATCATAAATATTCAAAATGGTATTGTTCAATTACATTAATTATTGACCAAAGCGATGATCTTTCACTTTTCAATCTCTATAACTCAAAAGATTTATTTGGTTTATCTTTTCATAAGTATGTATAAATATAACAAAAATAAAAATGTATAATTTGAATTCGAATTTCGAATCGAATTTAAAATCATAAATTCGTATGTGATTCGAAATTCGATTTCTAAAATCGAATTCGAACCGAATCAAATTCGCGAATCGAATCGAATTTCGAGTTATTCGAGTCCGGTTCGAATACTAAACACCCCTAACATAATAGAAGACAACAACAAACATACTATAGTATAAACAGAAACATGATGATGGATAAAAAAACGTATATAGATTTTATAAAAGATAGAATCATGGGGTTCTATACTTAACAGAATGTTGAAATACAAATACATCACCTGTTAGCAATTGAAAATTTGTATGCCCAGGTCAATTTATCCCAATAGTAGGGGTTCAAAAGAAACACTAAATAATTTGGTTTATTTAAAACGATATCTTTCATAAAGCATGACTTGATCAGTGGTTTGCTTAACTTTTAAGCTATTCCTATCCACTCAGAAGGGGCAAGGCAAGATTATAATGGATAACAGAATAATATTGTTGTTTGGTCAACAAAAAGGCACCATTTGCAATGGTAGAAAGTTTATTGCTAGTTAGTGATGTGTCTTTAATTTGGATGGTGGTTATATATTCGGTTGATATTATAAGTGATATGAATCATATGATCTTGTTGTAGGATGGTGGTTATATATTCGGTTGATATTACAAGTGATTTGGGACCCATGCAGATTGATTGATATCTTTTCAAGTTATATTTTAGACAATATGCAAGGAAAAAATTGTCGAGAAATCCTGACCACTCGAGCAAACTCATTTGTGATGACTGATTGACTAACTCAATACGGTATATATTTGAAGTTGATTGACTAACTCAATATCGCATTTGAAGCACAGAGGTTCAAGCAAAAGAAAATTGAAATATAAGCTCGAAAGGATACTTGATTATGCTACCAATGGAGTCACATGCATTTACTTGTTCTGACTTGAAGAGGTATGGGCTAGTAAAGTAGTGTATCAGACTAATTCAGTTTGGCGATTAAGCGAATCAGTTAAGAGTACATTTGTTAAAGCATGTTGATTAACGGGGAAATTTTATAGTGTCGCAGTTAGACCTGCAATATTATATGGAACAAATTGTTGGGCTATCAAGAAGACACATGCACGTAAGCTGGATGTAGCAGAGATGAGAATGTTGTGGTAGATGTGTGGGTACACGAGGTTGGACCAAATATGAAACGACGTTATTCGAAAGAGATTATGAGTGGCTAGTATATTAGATTCGATAACGGAGACCAAGGAGATTTACATAGTTTGGACATGTAAAGAGAAGAAAAACGAAAGCTCATGTTAGAACAGTAGCTAACATTATTGTATAGGGGATGAGGAGTATAGGCATGCCCAAACTGACTTGTGATGAGAAGATTGGATATGATTTGTTAGACTTTCACCACACATGACATGTCAAAGATAGAAGTTCTTGGCAGAAGTAGATTAAGGTTAATGACTTTTAAATGTAAATATAGTGTTTGGTTAAATGTGTCTTATAGGATTTTGTTATATGTCACTCTGATTTTTGTCATTTCTTTATTTGATGTGAGATAGAATACAAATAAAATTAACATAATAAACATACAATTATTATGTTAATTTTATTTGTATTTTGATCCAAACCCTATTTATTTTTATGCATTTATTTTTAAATTCTTCTACTTTATCAAGTTATATTCTATTTTGTATGTTTATGTATTCAACTTAATCAAATTTTTATATGTATTTATTTATTTTCTTGAGTATTAAATGTTATGTCGTTATATTATATTATATTTATTTGTTATTATATGTTTTTTATATGCAATCTTAAAGTTACTTGTGTTGTGGGGGTTTAAAAGGGGTGACAAAAGTGATGTGACGTATTAACGGGGCTTTAATAGCGCGTCAGGGTATTAAGACCCGAGAGATAAACAAGGAAATAATAACGTGATGATACCTGCTCTTGAGAAAAACTTTGCAAATGAAGACCGCGAGTAATATTTGCTCACAGTTATATGATTTACTCATTTACAACATACTTCCAACTCATTCTTCTTTATTTTTATTAAACAACATGAAGTCGGTTACAGATTCACACTTGACCTTATTACAACTTAGCAACAGGAAATGTACATGAAATAAAAAAAGAAATATATTTCAATACATTTAAATCCTTATGGAAGCTTTTAAGTAATAAAAATGCCACGTTTGTGAACGTAGTTTGCAAGCTCGTTGGTCTCTTCATCGCGGATAACACCATCTCTGTTAACATTAACACAACACGACACGATGCGCTATTAGCTTAAAGAATGGTTTTATCGTGTCCATTGGTATCGATATATTTTGGCAGACCCTTTAACTGTTCATCCTTTAAGTGTTCTTCCCTCCCGTGAAGTTTCTGTTTCGGACACTGTTGTATAATTGCGTACCTGGAGGATGAATTCGATCATTGATGCAAACCTGTAACACTGATTTCAATCTTGGTTTCTTGAACAATTGTCTGGATTAATCTCTAAATCGTGAATCACTTTCAGATAAACCTATTTGCGGGTTACACGCAATGATTTATCGGATAAGACAGAGATTTTCTGTAGATAGAATTGAATTTTGAAGAATCTGTGATTGTGATGAAGAACAAGAGATAGTAACCGTCTCTTATGTTCTTTCTATGCGATCAAGTTAGGAATCCCAGAGAATAAAACCATCGGTCTATATAAATTGATTTCCATCTCTATCCCACATAAGCCCAAATAATTATTTAGAAGCCCACCAATTATTATACTTAAGCCCAGGTATAGCCACATAATAAATTCAAATAACATTTAGAATTAAATTGAGCCCGCACTCCCGCGTCACCTAACTCGTTTAATCTCTAACGTTATTTTCTCGATCAACAAGTTAATCCAATAACACTAAAATAACCAACAATCCTCCCCTATTTTAGTGATATCCATGATAACTTAACCATCGTCACAGAAATGCAAACATATGCATAAATGAAAATATCCTACGGATTGAATTTTCATCTTAGTAAATTACACGATCCAAATATTCGAATATCGGGGTGTCCTATGGATTGAACCCTTGCTATTCATTTGAATACTTGAAGGTAAAAGACACATACGTTTATAAATCCAAATTCCACTCGACACAATATTTTACTAGCCTGTGTCCTAATCCTTCAAAGAATACATCAAAGCTCAGGTCCAAAGCTTCTTGAAACGGCTAAACTTCATATTCTTATAGGTAGTTAATTATTCTCGCACCCGCACTGCAATTTATCAATGAACTATTAAGAAGTTATACTTCAACCTTCTTTATCTTGCGGTCCGAACACAAACCTTGGATGTTTATGATATTGTGTTCCAATATCTCTATGACAAGCTTTCCGCATTGAATTCAGCATCTAACGTTGTATTAGATGGGAATTGGGTGTCTTGACACAGGATATTAAAGTATGGACTTTGAACTCATCCCCATGACTGATATATTCACGAGATCTCTTCCTAACATCTTATTTAGATCGTCAGCCAAATTATACTCATATATTACAAACCAACTGACATCACACATTGCATTGTATAATATATAACTGTCTAGACTTTCCATTATACATCTGACTATAACCCATATCCAGCACTATCCCACTTGATAGATTTTGGTGATATCGGTTTGACCACAATAGAATTTCATAAATCTCGTTTCTTAGCCATTCAACCACTTTTATCGGTTATTGCTAGAAACTCGCATTCCGTTGTCAAGTGATGCAAATTCATTTCTTAATTACCTAAGAAATGAAGCATTCTCCAAAAGATAATACACATCCATTGCTAAGTAGTCTGTTTACTGCTTGCCAATGTTGAGCACTAAGATTACTAGTTTATCTGCTCAAGTTACCCGCAACATAAACTATGTAAGTCATTATGTTAATCATAGTATACATTAAATACCCAATTAACTTTGAATACTCTAATTATGAAATAGAATTACACTAATTAAACACAAACTTGATATTAGGATCTATATATATATATATGAGTGCTAACCGAAGAACAATCAAACTGATTGAATTCTTCGATACTTTCTCGATATAATGAAATTGAGTCATAGCTATACCATTTTTACTCCCATTTATAATAATAATAATTATACGTAGGATAACATCAACCTCCCCCAGATATTTTATATCAAAACTAGAAAATAATAATTTCTTTCTTATTAATCACTCAAACCCAAGTAAGTTAACAAGGAATTAATCATTTCCTTCAAGATTCTATATTTCTTTTCACTCCAAAATAATTCACATGCTTTGAGATGAAGATGTCATACAAACAGATTCAATGGCAAATGGGACATTAATATTTTGTTTAAATACTCCATTACAAATATCCGAATCCAACAAAGTTTCATGTCAAGATAAAATAAATTTATCTGACTTATTAACCTGGTTAAAATCACCAGACAAGAGATTCTTTTTAATCCATAAAATATACAACACATAATCTAAAACAAATGTTTTCCAGAAGTCAATACAAGTCAAACTTTCACATTTCACATCCCAAATACAGATCCATTTTCATATGATTTGAATTCTTCAAACCATCTCAGATCCTTGCATACATGACTCGTATCACCCAAGTCCATTTACCATGCAAGCATGTCATCCTGTACATAATAGGATTAAAAGAAATAAACGACAAATAATTCTCATCTGAATTATTATTAGAAACCATTGAACTATTTAAGTCCAATAACAAACTCAAAATCGAGTTTCGTTTATTTCACACCCCAAAGGGTTTTCCAACTTGTATACTTCTAATGATAATTATTACCCGGGCCCTGGCCCATTAACCATGTGTGTACCATACTGATAATTGTTTACACATGTTACTTGCAATCTGTACACATAAGTGTATTTCTTTATAGACGTTATGACCATTCGATAACCAGTGGTCCTTATTAGGAGTCATATATATTTGATGTCATTGTATTTGTTTAAGAGATTGATTTCCATGTCTATCATAAGTTTAGGTAGTCTCATCACTAATAGTCATGTGATTGACACGGTACTAAAATAGAGAATCTATCTAGCAATTGAAATTTTTATGTACATGTCTTTTATTCCAACAGTAGACTAGCTTCAATGGTTGAGACTGGTCAAAGGAGTTCTCGGTCAATAGTTCGGTTTATATCATTTTTCAAAGATATTCCCCATAGTACACATGACTTATTAGCCGGTGGTTTGCGTAATTTTTAAATAACCGATATCTGAAATGTTGTTGTTTTGGCTGTTAAAAAGACAGTGATTTGCCCCTTAACAATAGTAAAAGTAGAAACTTTTTCAACCGGTATTTAATTTTGTGTAACTATTTCCTATGATTTTTGCTACCGGGACAAAAATAAGACTTGCGACCGTTATAATTAATTTGCAACTCTGTCGTGGCCATTTTCAGTTGCACTTAATACATTTTCTAGTAACCACTTTTGTTACGGAAACTAAAAGAACTTGATCTTCAAATGATAATTGTAATCCTGCCAAACTAATTTCTTAATACAAAGGACGATTTGGATAGATTAGTAGGCATAAAGCAAACTTATAAATTAATAAGGATATGATATATTAATCAAACTTTATTTCATTTTAAAGAAGATGCCTTGAAGATGTGTCAATTGCAAGGGGCATCTAAGAAGGAATTCATTTTATGGTCGTCTTTATATGATGGTGATTGTTTATTCTGTTGAATTTATAAGCGGTTGGGCCCCCTTTATCAGGAGTGGTGATGTAACATGCGAAAAATTTGAAACAATAAAATAATAAAAGTAATAAATGGCAAATAATAACGAGTTGATAATTATTAAAACGATCGAATACTAGCGTCAAGTAACCGAATTGTTTATAATAATAATGACTTTGAATACGTTATTAATTTTAAAGTACAGTGTTCAAATGAATTCAAAGCTAAGGTAGAGGGTTGATTTAGAAATTTGTCAAAACTATCAACAAAACAAATAAGTAATATAAGATATGCTCATGCAAGGGAATTAAATAATGGTTATGCATTTTAGAATTTTTAAAGTATAACATATATATGTATAATAATATAATAAACATGCAGTTAGGATATTTGGATAGATACCATCGTTTTAAATTGCTTATCCCCAACAACAAACATACGGAAACATGCAAGGGTTTTTGAGTTTAGCGATAACTATCACATATTTAAACCCCTGGATACCTAAACGAACTCCATCGAACCCTACCATCTCACCTATAATATTCCGTGACCTATTCTGTTCTAAATATCAACGGCCACCGGAGACAACTATCACCATCGTAGACGCTGCTGAACTTGCCGGAAATCATCAGCACCAACAGTACCGCCGCTTGACTAAAACCCGTCGTAAATCACCACCGATCTTTACCGCTGCCCTCTGTCACCGTTCGAACGCCGCCACAGATATTCACCGACGCCACCACTTCCCTGTAACTCGCCGGAAAGCAGACACTCGATCAGTCGCTGTGTCTCTCGCTTCCGCCGTCTGTTACAACTACTACGTGCAGCCTCCACGTACCGCCGCCGCGTACCATCACTGTTGCTCACCATTTGATGTCTTGTTCCGTTATTAAGACACCGTCAGACGCCCGTAGTCTCTCACCGTTCTCGCTCTGTTATACGTCCGGTTTTGTCGGCTTGTGAGGTAACAGTTTTGATCATCCGCTTTTGGTTTGTATATGTTTTTAATGTGTTCTAATATGGGGGTGGGTTCGTTGATTCGTTACGAGGACAAAATCCTTATTTTGACTAGGAATTTGTAGTTAAGCTCAAGAATGGAATTTAAACAATATAATTTTATGTTGTTAGTTCATTCGTTTTGGGTGTTGTTGCTAATGTTTGGATATGGCAATCAAATCCGGATAATGGAAGCTATAAGTATAGTTGCATATTTATATTATGTGGCTAATTCATGCAGCCAAGTCCAAATCTCCAACCCATGTGTTTTGTTTTTTTTAATATAATACCCATAATATAACTAATATTAATTTTTCTAATATGTTGTTCCTAACTGTCAACAAAGTTAGGATATTAAGTAAGAATGATAAACTAAATAAAGAGTTGGTGGGTTTTTATTTTTATATAATCATTTGAAAGTTATTTATTTCATGTCTACTCTTTTATAACAAATAAGTAAATAGTTATATTAGAAATTTTCATATAACCAAGTTGTAAACTACACGTCCTTGGATAAATACTACACGGGCAGTGACAATGATTGTTTCTTTTATCAATCATGAATTAAAGGTTTTCGTCATGGGAAAATCAACGAATCAACCAATGCAAATTCTGTTTGTATATCTAAATTAGAATGTAACTAAATTATAGGTTATCATACTCTTTGGAAAAACTTAGAGTTTAATTGACTATGCTTACTTGTGTCTGGCGAACTAAGGTACGGATTCTGTTTCTTGTTACTTCATAGTACGGTTTCTGTTTTCGTTTACTCTTAGTATTATTATATTCCGTTACTTCGTAGTACGGTTTCTGATTTCGTTCATTCGTAGTATTAATTATATTTCGTTACTTCCTAGTACGGATTCTGGTTTCTGTCACTCATAGTATAAATTATACTCTGTTACTTCGTTACGGTTTCTGTTTTCGGTTACTTATAGTATTGAATCTATTCCGTTACTTTGTAGTACAGATTTTTGTTACGCGTCAGTTATATTTTGAGTTAAGTTATTTTATATAATATATTTTAGTTATATGCTTTAGTACTCTGTTACCCGAGCAATTTCTGACTTGTCGTTGGGGCGTCAACGGCATGGCACTTGTCGTGATAGTGCGTAATTAAAGTTCACGGCGTCTCTAACTAGTACTTTTGAAGTATTAGGGCCACTTAGAGGCGTATAGATCGATCTTAGCTCCGACTCCTGACTCCTGACTCCTGACATGGCACTTATCGTGACAGTGCGTAATTAAAGTTCACGGCGTCTCTGAAAGTACTCATGTAGTACCTTGGCCACTTAGAGGCGTATAGATCGATCTTAGCTCCGACTTCTGACTCCTGACTCCTGACTCCTGACTTCTGTTTGAGATGGAACAATGTGTGCACGCCACCCACACCGTCTCCTTGGTGCATGGACTAGCTAGCTGTGTACCCCTCTGTTTAGGCTCTGGGTGTTTCCGTATTACACGACCTATTTATTTTAACATCATCGTCGTGTATTTTAGTAATTATATTTTGTTTCGCTATATTTCTGGTCCGTTTTGATATGTGTATATGCATTTGATTAAATTTGAGTATATTCAGATTACGTCCCGATCGTGTATCGGATTATGTTTCGCATTTAATTATAGTTCAGTTAAATGTTACACGTTATATGTTACACGTCACACATTATATGTTACAAGTTATATGTTTCTGGCTCTGGGTGTTTTTGTTATAGTTCTGATATATTTCCGCATGCGTTTGACCATGTTCTGGCCAAGTGTCGGATCATACATCCGAATTTTATTAAGTATATGTTTCGGTAAAAAGGGTTGGTTTCGAGTTTGAATTGAAGTTCGTATATTTATTCTCTTACGTCTGTCCTTACCTATACTATTGTTCTTTCCGTTACTGGGCAATTTTTGGCTCAGCCGTGTTTTCTTGTTTTGTTTTTCTTATTTTGTTTTCAGGTAATCCGGGATTCGGGGAATTTAGTGATGAGAGATAAAAATGAAGTTCAAGCTTCTAAAAGTTAATTCATTTTGTTTAATAATATGACGTAGGTTGCATTAATTTTTGTTGTATTTTGGATTGTGGCGTTGATTTGATATCTGTAATAGTAACACGTTAGCTTGTTCCGGGTTGGGGTGTTACAGGTGAAGTTCTTTGGGTTTTGAGTGTGGGTTTGGACCGTTTGGTTCGGGCGACAAGGTGGGCTATATTGGCCGCTTGTGATTAATTAATCAATTAATCAATAGACCCGAACTTGAAACCAGACCCGTATATCCGAGTTTTTAACGCCAGACCCCGTACCCAACTCTACCCATAGGGTTCAGAGGGCATGCATTTCAGTATTAAAACTCGTACCCGAACCGGACCCAATTTATACCCCAGTAACACTTTAAAATCGGAACCGGTTCCATACCTAGAACTGGGTTTTTCCGATACATGAAACTGGGTTTTTTAAATACCCGATTTATACCCGAAAAATATCTGAAAGTGTTATCAACTAACTGATGAAAATTAAGAGTACTAAAAACCAACATCCCTAGTGTAAATAGTTGTAATAAATATAGCATTAGTGTGTACTGTGTGGTGTGTATATATGCTACCAACAACCGGAACATGCTAAAAACGTATAATAGTAACCGATAAAACATCATAGGAAGAGAGTATAATCGTACAAAGAGAAGCGTGATGATGGAAAAAACGTATATAGATATTTTTGGACAAAACAAAATAAAGATAAAATCATGAGTCCTGTGCTTGGCACGATGCTGAAATGTAGCATCTATCAACAACTAAAAAGTTGTATGTCCACGTCTTTTATTCCAACAGTAGAACCTTAATGGTTGAGGCTGGCCAAACGAATATCATTTTCAGAAATATTTACCATAAAGCATGGCTTGGCCGGTAGTTGGCTATATATTTAAGCAATTCCTAATTTCATATCTACTGATCTCAAGGGGCAAGATTATAATCGATATCAGAATATTGTTGTTTTGGACTTTTGGGCTTTAAAAAAGACACCGGTTGCAATAAAAAGGTTCAAATTACTCAGAAATCATTTCTTATAAGAAAATCACTTTTGTTACGAAAATTATAAAGAACGTGATCTTCAAAACATTGTTGTCTTACCAAACTAGGTTTCTTAATACAGTTAAGAAAGATTTGGATAGATTGGAAGGCAAAAAGCTAACTTATAAAATAAGAAGGAATTGGTATATTTACCATACTTTATTTCCACTTTCTTTCAAGAAGATGCCTTGAAAATTTGTCTTTTGTTAGGGGCATCCGAGAAGGAATCCGTGATATGATAATGTTATAAAATGTTGGTTATTTATTCTATTGATATTATAAGCAGTCCGGGACCCACGCAGATTGATAACCTTTGGCATATATCCAACCAAGTGGTACTTTAGGCAATATGCATAGGATTTGTTGTCAAAAAATCGATCCTGACCTAGCTCTCGAGCAAGGTCATTTGTGATGATAGATTGAGACTAATAAACACAACCCGTGCTTTGTGACGGGTTTTGCATATGTTTCAAAAATTACAGTGATTAGTTTTGGATACAAACATAATAAGGTCACATGTCTCAATCATAGTAAACATCAACCCAGAGTAACACCAATATACCACCCAAATGACCCCTATTGCAATCGTGGATATCATATATACTTACGTCAACCGTTTTTAATAGCATAATCATGAATAAGTTAGCATATAAGTAAAAGAAAAAAAATGTATCTATAACTTATGAAATACCAAAGTAACACACACCATTCGCTTGACCCCAAATATTTCAGCACTTAACTACAAACATTGTTTTAACCAAAAGGCTGTAGTCTTTAAAGCTAAAACATTTTGTGAACTGTTTGTCAGGAAGTTGTTTATGCTCGTTTAGTTAATTAACGAACGACCATGAACAAGAATTTTTGTCCATTTAAAGCAAACGAACATGAATACACATATTGTTCGTTCATTTATGTTTAAGAACCGTTTATGTTCGTTCTTTCATGTGCATATATGTTTGTTTATTTACGTTCATTTATGTTCGTTTGAATTATGATAAATACATAAGTAGTTAAATTTATATAAATGTAAACATAAGCAATATACATTTGTTCATTTATGTTTGTTTGTTTGGTAGAATCATGATGGATGTTTAGAATGAATTGCGTAAATTTAGACCACTAATACAATTGTGGTTTTGGATGAACTGCGAT
Organism: Bidens hawaiensis; assembly: GCF_021521415.1. Lineage (NCBI taxonomy): Eukaryota > Viridiplantae > Streptophyta > Magnoliopsida > Asterales > Asteraceae > Bidens > Bidens hawaiensis. Next base: position 116,457 of record NW_027496380.1, on the reverse strand, counting down.
CTATAAGACTTGTTCTTTTATTTTTGTTCAATTATGTTCATTCAACTTTATTGGTTTATGTTCATGAGTTGTTCATTTAAGTTTTATGCAAAAGAGCATGCAGAAAATGAACATGAACATGCCCATTTTCTTAATAAATGAAGATGAACACAATTACACAAATTTTGTTCGATTATATAAATGATTATAAATTTTGTGTTTTAGTTCATGTTCGGTTAAAGTTAAATAAACAAACACAAACTTGTTGGTGTCCGTGTTTGTTCGGGTCGTTTAGAGGTCTAGTTCCTTCCGCACTTTTAAATCAAACTCCTATTTGTATAAACAAAAACAAAGTAAGTAACCTATTCTTGAGAAACTTAGCAAATAAAGACAACTAGTAATCTTGCTCATAACTGTGATCTACAATACCCTTAAACTCATTCTTCTTTATTCATATTAAACAATATGAAGACGGTTACATGTTCAGTACTGAAAACACACACACACACAAAAAAGTATATTCTAATACATTTAAATCCTTGTGGAAGCTATTAAGTAATAGAAATGCCCCATTTGTGAATATAATTTGCAAGCTCGTTGATCTCTTCATCACCGATAACACCATCTTCGTTAGCATCAGCGTGGCGCAGTGCCCTATTAGCTCTAAAGCCTGCAAAATGTACCCCAAGACTCTTCAAGCCTTCCCTTAGTTCCCAACGACTAATCTTGTTGTCTCCATTGGTATCGAATTTTATGAGCATACCCTTTAACTGTTCTTCGGTTAAGAGAACTCTGCCCTGTTTTAGAAGCCAACGTCTCATATTTAGATCGAGAAATTTGACTGAAAAAAAAAGATTGTTTTATGTTAATAGGCAAAAGTGGTTTAAGTTGCAAAGAGGTTGAACATTATATATACACACAAAACGTACGAAGGCTTGGTGTTGAGTATTATAGACTCTCTTATATGCTAATATTCTTTCTTTTTTACCCTTTTGATTTGGATGTTAAGAATCACACACGGAATCATATTATCTTCTATAGTTTCAATACAGCATCAATCAACAAATGATAATTTGTATGTGCATGAAGAGGTAGGTCCCAGCAGAGCTCAGTTGGACCCGCAGGACTCACCTTGGAGACGTCTGCGCAGAAACCAACTGGATCCGCAGGACCAACCATGCTCAGAGACGTGACGTCCTTACGCGCAGTACGCAACCTGTTCCCGCAGGAAAAGCCTCCCAATGGTGTACTCCGCCTGTCCCCGCAGCTGCGGATACAAGCCATCAGGGAAGGCTACCCGCACTGATAGCAAGGCTACACGCACAAGGCACTAACTCTTGCTACTTCAGTAGTCACCTGAAGGAATGAGCAAGGCGGGAATACTCCCACCCAAATGAGCCAGTCCGTATGCTTCCAGAAGATCTTTTGTACTATACCTACCAAGGTATGGGCAAAACAGACGATCTGGCCAGACGCCCATGAACCAATCACAGGGTGACAGCTCACCGACAACAGTACGAGGAGGTGCACCCTCTAGCACTGTTTGTCACTATTAGCCGCTGCCTACTCACCAACCCTTGCTGTGGGACGTGCGCAGCCTACAGTTGGTGGAACAGTGCATAGCCGGCAGTAAAGGAACAGTATACAGCCGACCTTGTCACTGTCGGCCGCAGCCTATCCACCAACCAGCATGGCTTGTGCGTAGCCCACTGTTGGTAGAACAGGAATACTATTCAGCCGGCTGTACCTTCTAGGAAACCTACATTCGGCTATAAATACTCCAACTCCTTGGAATGGTAAGGACATCATCTGATATCTCATTATCTTATTTTATCTAGCAATCTCTCAATATACACTTATATTCAGAGCAATCTAGTCTGATTCTCACGCCGGAGGTGGTCACAAGGAGGAACCCCCCCCCCCTTCTCAGTGACGAGCTTACGGTGTCTGTTTTGCAGGTCATCTGAAGAACAACCTTCTCTGCTGGACCTCATCCTTGTGGGAAACATTACTTAACCCCCAGATTATCCGTAATCTGCCCCGGGTCACTTAGTGTTTCTTCATTGGCGCCATCCGTGCATAAAAGCTAGAACTAATTCTTAGTTTTTTCAAAATTTCTGAAGAAATGGTTAACGTTACTCCGGTCCCAAGGCCAGTAAGTGACCAAGAAACCCCGGTGACCACAACCCCAGCAACTGGGAACACCGGCGGTTATACAAATTTTACGAACACTACCCCGGTTACCCAAGCCGGGACAAGTGCAGTAAACAATATTTCACTGGGGTTCACTAATGCCCAGTTGGAGAAACGGACGAGGGGCCCTCGCCAAACACTAGATCAAGTCAAGGCGTGGGCCGAAGCACGTCAGAAAGAGTTCCAAGCTGAGTTGGATGAACGCTTGCGTTCAGTTCAACAGGCTGACGAATTCGGCAGTACTCGCCAACATCTCAATATGAACAGTGAGTGCGAGTACTCAGACGATGAGCGGGAAGAATCCGATACCGACGCAAACCCTCTCCATAAGGCAAAAGGGAAGCGTAAGGAAACGGACTTCCAACCGACAAGGAATTTTGGGGAAGCCTTTAAACCAACGAATGCGGAGAGAAACCCGCGTGACTTCTCCAAAACCTTTAGACCAACTGCTGCAAATGCAGGAAGCTCAAAGTTTGCAAGGGACATTGCGGAAGCAATCGCCCCGAGAAGTGCCAAACAAATGTCCAACATCGGCACTTATGATGGTCTATCCGACCCAGACGACCACTTGAACAGATTCATTGCGGGGGCAACCGTCAGTAACTGGACGGAACCCACGTGGTGTTATATGTTCCAGATGACTCTGGTTGGAGCGGCCGGGGCATGGTTCGATCGTTTACCGGTCCACCACATCTATGATTGGGCGGACTTTCAGAACAAGTTCAGCCAACACTTCATCCAACAAAGGAAATATACTGAAGAACAGTGGACGATCCTCAACTGCGTTAGAGAGGAGGATGAATCTTTACTAGACTTCATCACTCGCTTCAACTCCAAAAAGCTAAGTCTGGGCAACATAAGTGAAGATCTTGTTCGCGCCGCTTTCATCCAGGGCGCCGAATACCCAGAGCTTATCCGCACATTGACGGGTAAGGACGGCATGCCATCCACATGGGATGCCATCATGACGGCGGCCAAGCGCTTTGCCGAGACGGAGAAGCAACTTGGAAGGGATCTTCCCCAGAGTACACACCTCTACACGCAAAGGACTAGAGAAAACAATGTTCGGATCGCCCGGCAGAACAAAAAGAGGAAGCTAGGTATTTGGCCGTCAAGGGTAAACTTTGACACCTCATCCAGCTCTCACCCTCTTGTTGGCGGAAGAGATAACACACACCCTTCAAGCCGAAAACACCGGTGGACGCCACTCACCAAAAGCGTTACGGAGATATTTGCCACTGAAAAACTACCATGGCCAAAAGCTCCAATGATCCGGCAGCGACCTAATGCGGATCAGAGCAAATCCTGTGACTTCCACGGGACAAAAGGTCATAGTACGGAAGAGTGTACATCCTTGAAGGATATTGTTGAAACATTCGTCAAGGATGGAAGACTTGCACACCTTGTGGCATCAATCAAGAAGGGAGGAAGGAATGATAACCGGTACCGAGGCAACGGACGAAAGCCCGTTGACATCAGCATCAACATGGTTCATGGTAAGATCAGAGGAAGAAAAAGGCGAACGACAGAACCATGCGCGTGGAAGGAAGCTGAGGTGCGCTTCCCGCGAGTGCCAGGAGGACCCAGCAAAGAAGGCCCTATCGTCATCAAAAGCCAGCTGGGGCACTACATCACTTCTCGCACTCTTGCTGACAACGGCGCCTCGTCAACGGTGATGTACAGGCAGTTCTTCGATAAGCTAGATGACGAAAACAAGGAACGCCTGGAAACGATCTACGCCTCGATGGAAGGGTTCGATGGCAGCACCAACACCCCCCTGGGTATCCTATCTTTCCCCGTCATTCTTACAGACGGGAATCACTCACGCACAGAAGACGTGGATTTTGTCGTAATGAGGAAGCCACACCACACATACGACATTCTCTTCGGAAGAGACGGGATGGCAAGATTCAACGCCGTGGTATCCTCAGTCCACGGCATGATGGGATGGCCAACAGCTGAGGGTGTAGCAATGATCACCGGCATTCCCCAGGTATGCATCGCATCCGTCTCATCTAAACCCAAACCAAAGATGGCTAAACCAACCATCACCGAACCAGAAAGATGGGCCTTCAACGGCAAATACCCTGACCAGGCCGTTTCCATTGGCCCAACAGTTGTTGATCCCACACGCACCTTACTCAAGCGCTTATTACAGAAAAACGTTGACATCTTCGCGTGGACACCAGCTGACATGACTGGTGTACCCCGAAGTAAGGCAGAGCATAAGCTCAAATGCGATCCGGCTGTTACGCCAATCGTACAAAAGCGCAGAGTAATGGGGCCAGAACAAACTAACGCGTGTAGAACCCAAGTCAAGGAACTCCTTGACGCAGGCATCGTACGCGTTAGTAGATATCAAACATGGGTTGCAAATCCCGTTATGGTACCGAAGAATAACAAACAATGGCGCATGTGCATAGATTTCAAGGACTTAAACAAAGCATGTCACAAAGATTGTTATCCGTTACCCGAAATTGATCTTAAGGTGGATTCGTTAGAACCGTTTCGCCTTAAATGCTTCCTGGATGCGTATAAGGGGTACCATCAAATCCACATGGCCGTTGATGATCAAGACAAAACCGCTTTTCGGACGCCCGATGGCACATTTTGTTACCAAATGATGCCATTCGGACTTAAGAATGCCGGGTCCACATACCAACGCCTGATGGACAACCAGTTTCATGCCCAAATTGAGAGGAACTTGGAAGTCTACATGGATGATTTGGTCATCAAAAGCCCTGACGCAGAAGCGATGTTGAAAGATATCGAAGAAACTTTCAACACGCTTAGGAAGATAAACATGAAACTCAACCCGGGCAAGTGTGCCTTTGGAATGGAAGAATGGAAGTTCTTGGGGGTCATCGTCACTAAAGATGGCTTCAGAGCGAACCCTGAAAAGGTCGAAGCCATTATCAAAATGGAATCACCTACTACCATCAAACAGGCTCAGACACTGAATGGACGACTAGTGGCACTTAATCGCTTTTTGGCAAACCACGCGGATAAGTCGTTTCCTTTCATGTCAACGTTGAGAAACTGTTTAAAGAAAACGCACTTCCGCTGGACACCAGAAGCGGAAGCAGCTTTTCAGGAGATTCGGTCACGCTTGATCGAACTCCCAACGCTCACAGCACCAAAAGCGGGAGAGGAGTTAATCCTATACATTTCCGCAACAGATAGAGCAACCGGGGCAGTCCTGCTAGTAGAGCGAAAAGGCATCCAGATGCCAATCTATTATGTCAGCCGTATCCTAACAGACGTAGAAACCCGGTACTCTACCCTCGAAAAATTAGTCTTAGCACTTATACACGCTTCACGCAGGTTAAGACGATATTTCCAGGGCCACCCAATCACCATTCTCTCCAACTTCAAACTTGCAAACGTTCTAGGCAAACCTGAGTTATCGGGACGCCTAGCCAAATGGGCAATTGAGTTTGGGGAGTACGCGATAAAGTATAAGCCAAGACCAGCCATAAAAGGCCAGGTTTTGACCGACTTTATTGCGGAAGTGCCTGCATCGCGGGAAAAAGAGTGCCAGGAAGAGGCTCAACCCTCTCCAGCACAAGACATCAATGATGTCTGGCGACTCTACACTGATGGAGCAGCCAGTAACGAGGGTTCAGGCGCGGGGCTGAAACTAACCAACCCAGCAGGCCAAGAATACACTTACGCTATTCGACTGGATTTTCCAAGTACGAATAACGAAGCCGAGTATGAGGTATTCTTGGCTGGGCTGAGAATTGCGCGTAAGATGGGAGTGAAACACTTGGAAGCCCACGTGGATTCCATGTTAGTAGCCAACCAAATCAGAGGGACGTACACGGCCGTGAACGACACAATGGCCATGTACCTCGCACAAGCAAAAACCCTTATGCGCGATTTCAACGACTGCAAAGTCATACGCGTCAAGCGTAGTGAAAACAAATCTGCGGATGCGTTAAGCAAGCTTGCATCATTAGCCTTCACCCACTTGGGAAAGGACATCCGCATTGAACTCCTCGAGGCACCTTCGGTCCCGCACAAGGAAATTTGTGTCATCCAAACCGGCACAGAAACATGGATGACACCAATAATAAAATACCTCGCGGCAGGTACGCTACCAGAGTCAAAAACACAGGCAAGAAAACTACGCTGTAAAGCATTGAATTATCAACTCATCGATGACATCCTTTACAGACGTAACTTTCTTGGCCCACTCTTAAGATGCGTGGACAACCAAGATGCTGACTACCTCCTAAGGGAAGTACATGAAGGCATCTGTGGAATACACGCAGGTCCACGCGCTGTCGTAGCAAAGCTAAACAACGCGGGATACTTTTGGCCGGGGATGCATACGGATGCGCTGGCATACATTAGAAAATGCAGGTCTTGTCAGCTCTACGCACCCAAAACGCACCGCCCGAAGAATGAACTTGTTCCAGTCACCTCTTCATGGCCATTTCAGAAGTGGGCCATCGATGTGACAGGCCCATTTCCTACAGCAGCAGGAAATGTTCAGTTCCTAGTGGTAGCCATCGACTACTTCACCAAGTGGATAGAAGCAAAACCCTTAGCCCAAACAACCGCGAAACATATCAAAAAATTTATTTGGGAATTTATTATTTGTCGTTTTGGACTTCCACAGAATTTGGTGAGCGATAACGGCACCAACTTTGCTGACAAGAAGCTACAACAGTGGCTGAAAGAACTTCAAATCACCCACACCTTTACCTCAGTGGCACACCCGCAAGGTAATGGTGAGGTGGAAAGAGCAAATAAGAGCATCGTAGAAGGCATAAAGAAAAGACTCTTGGAACACAGATCTGGCTGGGTGGACGAGCTTCCGCACGTCCTTTGTGCAAACAGAACGCTGAAGAAGGCCCGTACGGGAGAAACCCCGTTCAGTCTCACTTATGGCACTGAAGCCATGGTCCCGGTCGAAATTGGTTTACCCTCACCAAGGGTCTTGATTCAGCCAGAAGACAATGACGCGGAAAGACGGTTAGACCTTATGCTAACCGAGGAACGTAGAGACTTAGCCGCAGTGCGTGAAGAGAACTACAAGCGACAAATGCAAAAGTACTACAACACGCGGGTAAAACTCTGCAACTTCAATGTAGGAGACTATATACTGCGTAACAACGAGGCTTCGAACCAAGAACGCCCAGGAAAGCTGGCCCCGGTCTGGGAAGGGCCATACATTATCAAAGAAGTTCTGGGAAAGGGCGCATACCGGCTCGAAAGGCTCGATGGCACTCCCATCCCAAGAACATGGAATGGAGCTCAATTACGCAAATGTTATATGTAGATCAATTCCAAACTTGTAAAGAAAAGGCCTAGAGCCACTTCTAATGGAAATGATTCTCCTTTCACAATGTGTTGATAGCCTTACCTTTATACTTATGAACTTCCCACACTGATGTGCCGGTATTCACCGCATAAATATGGGAAGAAGTAAGTCGTTACGTGTGGAAGGCAGCAAAACCCGCATAAACACAACGGTAAAAATTTCAAGTTTTAAGGAAAACTTCCACGCAGGTCAGATATAAGTAAAGTTAAGCCATCCTACTAAGTGTAAGTGACGGTCATACCCGCACAATCATGAAAGTGGAAGCGAAACAAACTTATAATTTGCCACGTCAAAAAGTTAACTTATCTAAGTACTAAAGAAATTGCTAAGTTAGATCAAAACATGCGTAAAATAAACAAGGCAAAGAATTAACACAATCTTTATTCCATCAAATTCAAATATTACAAAGATTGCTGGGTGCATACCCGCATACAAAAGAAGCTATGCAAAAGCAAAAATCTACGCTAATGGTGGAAAGGGATCTTCAGGATTATGCTTCAGGACCACTTCCACTTGGACCCGCACCATCAGCAGAGCGTGGCAGTTCAAGGAAAGCTTTAAGGATAGTTAGCCCATCATCAGCAGCAGCGACTTCGTTTACCTTCTCCACCACCGGATGCGGGAAGGCGGCATACTGAATCACTGCTTGGTCATAAACAGCTTCAGTATCCACATTATACAAAGGGAAGTTAAAAGGCGGGATGCCTTTCTCAACAAACCCTAGACCAAGCAGGAAGCCGGCCTTTTCCCCATCCTCGTGAGAAGCGTTGAGGGCTGTGCTCATAGCATCGTCATAAGACGTCTCCGTGAAGACCCGATGCACAACCTACAAAAAGAAAATACAAGTATCAAAACCTTTTCTATTTACAAAGAAAAGCGTAAAGACATGAAAAGCTTACCTGAGACAACGCTTCTCGAAGAAGCCATTCCTTGGCAACCAGAGATTCTTGGAGGGCGGCTTGAGCTTGGGTACAGGCGCGTTCGGCTTCACTTTTATTGAGGTTGGCAAGCAACACTTCCTTTGCCGCAGCCTCTTCGACGCCCTTTAGCTTCCGCTCGGTGTGGTCAAGTACGCCCCTCTGGTCCAGGATCTCTTGGAGCTTCTTCGCGTCCTCCATCGCCAAGGCATCATGAGCCTGTTGGAGCGCCTCTAATTTAGCTTTAAGTTCCTCATTCTCGAGGCGTAGAGGCTCAGCAACAGTTTCAGCCTTGGTGGCCCTTTCAGTTGCGTTCCTAGCAGTTTCCTTAGCCAGCCGAAGCTGTTCGTTAACAGCTTGGGCAGCCTTGGAACGGGCCTCGAGACGGGCCTGAACCTCAACTTCAAGGGCCTTGAACGCCTTCTCCTTCTCCGCAGCCGCGACGGAGAGCCTCCTATTCTCCTCCCGGACAGCCCGCGCCTGAGCTACTTCTTGAATGCGAGCTGCTTTTAACTTGTCGTTTTCACGACAAAGCAGCTCGACGCGCGGCTGCATCCGGGCCAGGAGAACCCGAAGCTCATTGGTTAGCCTACCCTCCTGGTAGCTAGCCATGGCTTCCCCCAACGCACCACTGGGAGCTGCGTGACGAGCCCACTCCACGCACTCCACAGGTGTGCGAAGGGTTGTTCCTCGGCGGATGTTCCATCGAGGAACATACACTTCATTGGAATCCGACACTGCAAAAAACAAAAAGCAGTTAGGAAAAGAGGATATATAAAAAAAAAAAAATAGGCCAAAAGAACCCTACGCACCTGTAGGGTCAATAACAGGCCGATAGCCGCCAAACCCATCACCTGAACCCAAGGGAAATCCGTCCAAGAGGTCAGGTAGATGGGAAGGAGGCAGAGGTTGGCGAGAAGCCCCATGCATACCTGAAGGATCGGCCGTCGTTGCCGATGACGGAGGAGGCATGGTGAAGGCCGCCGCGGCCGCCGCGGTCGCCGCTGCGGAATCCGCAGCAAAAGTAACCGCCGGCTCAGTGAAAGATGCGGTAAAAATGGCACTGACAGCCGGCGTTGATGTCATCACAGCTGGAACAGTTGGCTCAATGGAGTGAGCAACTGAACCAGCGGAAGCAGGCGCAGCCGCCTGGGTCGTCGCCTCAGGTAGGCTGACCAAGCCTACCGTCATGGGCGGGGGGGTACTCCTCCGCGCTCCACCATGGAATGCGTCAACATCCACGCCTGCACAAAGAAGATAAGTATTAATGATGGAAAACTATGAAGTTAAAAATAAAGTTTGTACTTACGGGTTTTCTTGAGCCTAAAAGTGCGGACAGGCGGGGATGAACCCGATGGAGCCGGCCTCTTCACGCCGCTCACCGTCATCCTGGGCTCTCCGGAGGTAACAGTCGTCGCAGCCTCCGGAGCGGTGGTCTTATCACCACCGGGGTTCCCCGCCACCTCCTCGCTCTCGGCCTCTGAGTCAGACCGAGGCACCGGATCGGCAGTGGAGGCCACCTTCTCCTTCCCCTTCCCGCCGGCAGCCTTCTTCTTCCGCACCAACGGAGGACCATCTGCGGATTCCTCATCAGAACATAAGATTAGAGGAATTCCAGCAGAGGTTTCAACATTGAGGGGTCGAGGGTTGAATAGCGCCTTACCTGGCCGCCTGGCGCTCAGGATCTCGTGGCCTAGCGGGTAGACCTCCACGAACCGATCCGCCGTTTGTTCTAGGATGGGCAACACGTTCTCGTCTAGAGCGCGAGTACCCATCCGAGCGGGACTGTCAGCCTCCCGCGGATACAGGAGCGACTGCAAGTCGTTCCCCTCTGAAATAAATAGGAAAGAAGTTAGAAGAGATTCTAAATCAACAAAAAGAAACAGAGCATACCGTAAGGAACAGAGTTCAAACCGTATTCGAGGACGATCGAGACCTTTCGCGCATCCGCATCCTTCCACACCCGGCTCATCCCGAGCATCACCATCCCGGACTCCGCAAACCGGTAAACCGGAGATTGGACTCGGGATATCTTCGAGAACCATTCCGCCTCCTGGTAGTTGGAGGCGTGAAGGCTTGGGAGAGCTTGCCCATTCTTAAATTTCATGGCAAGGGGGATGGCGCGAGCGGAGATGTAGAAGAACTCCCGCTTCCACGAACGAAGACTGCGCTCGGTTGCGCAAATCTTCAAACCCTTGATTCAGCGTATACCACCCCTGGATGCACCTCCAAGAGTAGAAGGTCATCAGGAGGTCGACGAAGGGCTCAATGCCCAGAATCCGGCACACCCACTCGAAGTGGCGAATCTTCGCGATCGCCATCGGGTGCACCTCGGTCAGGTGCACACCGTGCCTCTCCAGGACACGGTACACAAACTTTGTCAACGGGAACCTAAGATTCCCATAGACAAAGAATGCAGCATATACCCCGATCTTGCCTCTGGGGGCATCATACACCGTCTGATGGGGTTCAGGAAACTCAGGCTCGAGAGATTCGAGCATGAACTTCCTGACGATGTACTGATATAGATCGACAGGCAGAGCACACTGGCACTCGCCAGCAGTACTCTTGTCATCGGCGTACACCCCAGCCTCCTGGGCTGTAGACTCAAGATCGTGAGACGACATCTTGCAGATATGAAAGAAGAAAACGATTTCAAGAGAATGCTCGACTGAAAAGATGAGTATTCGCCGGAAATCGTTTTGAAAGATGAAGAGAAAAGTGAAAGTGTGGATTACAAAGAACCCTCTCCCCCTTTATATACTAATCGCAATTAATGCGATGAATTAAATGCGGAAGAGAGAGAAACCGAAGGTGCAATGAAACTATGACACGTGGCAAAAAGCAAGCTGGCAACAGCTATTGAAAGGACGCGTACCATTAATTTCGCGGCCACGCGCCCGAAAAATCGCGCCCACGCGCCTGAAAAAGCGTCTGGAATGACCATGTACTGTCACGTCACCATAACTTCCTGCACGTCCTGACACAGTCAGAAGAAACCGTCGCACGACGTTTCAGAGGTTTGGACTGTTCTTATCCTTTCACCAACTCTTCGAATTTCCAAAAATTTCAAAAAGATTCAAAAGTAAGCGGGAAAATACCCCTTACCTTGGCAACCAAGTAAATGTAAGACAGGTGCGGGTACAGTGTCAAGGCAAAACCCTTCACATACTTAGCACCCGCAGGGAATTGACGCCAGGAATACCTTGGAAGTAACCATAAGACGAGTGCGGGTACAGTGTCAAAGCAAAACCCTTCACATACTTAGCACTCCGCAGGGAATTCAAACCAGGAAGGATCTTCTGGGCCACGCTTGCGGAAACGGGAATAACATCCCCGCATAGCGGGAACGTCGAGAACTACATTGTTTGAAGATCCAAGATGGAATTGGTGGTTTTAACATAATTGATCACTATGTTCAAAACTACCAAAACCTCATGGAGAATCCATACAAGTGGGACTCAACGCTCCTGACTTGCGAGGAGGTTATAGACCTACCCGCATCATACCCAAAGATCAAGCAGGAAAGTCGGGAATTTCTGCAAGTGACATTAGGACTTCCGCGGGAAGAATCCCCATGGAAAACCTTAAAACTAAACCCTTTTCAAAACCCTTTGCTTAAGTCCAAAAGTTCACCTCACTTTATTAAACATTCATGAGAAGAACATTGGACTGGGGGGACTTGAAGAGGTAGGTCCCAGCAGAGCCCAGTTGGACCCGCAGGACTCACCTTGGAGACGTCTGCGCAGAAACCAACTGGATCCGCAGGACCAACCATGCTCAGAGACGTGACGTCCTTACGCGCAGTACGCAACCTGTTCCCGCAGGAAAAGCCTCCCAATGGTGTACTCCGCCTGTCCCCGCAGCTGCGGATACAAGCCATCAGGGAAGGCTACCCGCACTGATAGCAAGGCTACACGCACAAGGCACTAACTCTTGCTACTTCAGTAGTCACCTGAAGGAATGAGCAAGGCGGGAATACTCCCGCCCAAATGAGCCAGTCCGTATGCTTCTGGAAGATCTTTTGTACTATACCTACCAAGGTATAGGCAAAACAGACGATCTGGCCAGACGCCCATGAACCAATCACAGGGTGACAGCTCACCGACAACAGTACGAGGAGGTGCACCCTCTAGCACTGTTTGTCACTATTAGCCGCTGCCTACTCACCAACCCTTACTGTGGGACGTGCGCAGCCTACAATTGGTGGAACAGTGCATAGCCGGCAGTAAAGGAACAGTATACAGCCGACCTTGTCACTGTCGGCCGCAGCCTATCCACCAACCAGCATGGCTTGTGCGTAGCCCACTGTTGGTAGAACAGGAATACTATTCAGCCGGCTGTACCTTCTAGGAAACCTACATTCGGCTATAAATACTCCAACTCCTTGGAATGGTAAGGACATCATCTGATATCTCATTATCTTATCTTATCTAGCAATCTCTCAATATACACTTATATTCAGAGCAATCTAGTCTGATTCTCACGCCGGAGGGTGGTCACAAGGAGGAACCCCCCCTTCTCAGTGACGAGCTTACGGTGTCTGTTTTGCAGGTCATCTGAAGAACAACCTTCTCTGCTGGACCTCATCCTCGTGGGAAACATTACTTAACCCCCAGATTATCCGTAATCTGCCCCGGGTCACTTAGTGTTTCTTCAGTGCACGTCTTTTATTCCAACAATAGAGGTTCAATGGTTCAGGCCGGTCAAAGGGGTACTCAAACCTTTGGTTTATATCTTTTTCAGAGATACGATATTCACCATAAAGCATGACTTGGCATGTGGTTTGCTTTATTTTTAACTTAATTCCTTTCTTTTAAGGCAAACTTATATAAAAAAACAAAAACTCTCCAATTACTCAACCACTAATCCGAATAAAAACATTTAATTACATGAAGAGAATGAGATTTTTCAACCACTCTGTCCAACCAAACTTTCATTTACTATTACGACTAGAACACCCCAAAAAGACATGGAAATAATAGAATCAAGAAGAAAAACATTGTTTCTACCACGACATAGCTTCGTTATGCCTTTTCCACATACTCCACCAAGCTGAAAAGATGATAGCTTCAACCAAGTTCTTTGTTCTCATGAAATGATTCGATCGAATCCAACCAATTCAAAATAGATTGCGGGCTTTTTGAATCAACGATATGTTGAGCCATCTCTCAGTTCTACACCAAATACGATTAGCGACATAGCAATGGCCAAAAACGTGATCTACGGTTTTAACCACCAAGGAGCATAACAGACACAAAATAGATGGGATATCAAAACCTATCTTGCTTAAATTTAATCCAGTTGGAAGTAAATCCAACAGAAGCCTCCACACATGAATGTTCATCGAGTTCAGGCCCGGCCGATAGGGAGGGCAGAGAGGGGTACAGCCAACGCCCAACAGTTTTTTAGGCTTATCAAATTTTCCGCATTCATACATATAATATGCAAATCATTAAAACTCAATAACATTGTTCTAGCTCAGCTGGTAAAACTCTCTTCCACCAAATGACTTGCACAAGTTCAAGTCCTGCTATTGCAATTTATATATTTCTTTTAACTTCTTTGGTTTCCATTGGTTAGTCTACAGTCTACACCCCCATTAAATTTAGGTCCAATCTAAACTCACACTAATAAAGGCTCAATGCATTTGTCATTTACATTAACAATATGGCATGAGTTTAATTCTTAATCGATATTGATATTCTTAATCGATCTCGTATCAATAGTTATATTATTTTCTTTTATTTATTTAAAGAAAAAAAAAGACCTTTTGATTTAAAACCAAAAAGGGTATGATAACTTTACGATTCATTTAAGTATTTAAATTTTACTATTCTGCTACTATACTTTTGTTTTGTTTATTGTTATCACAATTATCGTCGTATCATTTACTTTTTATATAGGAGTTAACGAATTTATATATTAGAGGCCCATTCTTTTTTAGCCTCAGGTACTCAAATTTTTAGGGTTTCCTCACTCCATTAACCGAAAACTCATCTCCACAATCACATACCCATTCTCATTTGTCTTCCAAGTCATAACCTGGAATACTCCCAAAATCCCACATAACTCAGCTAATTGCGAAGCCTCCGCCCCTCCCCTGGGAACCGTCTCCAATCCCAAATGAAACCTGAGTTGTGTATTCGATCACCAATTAAAATTAAAGCCTCTTTTTTTCTAAACGGAAAAGACTAGAAAAATCTATTGCCGAAAGATGTATAATCTAACCACACCTCTTTCCAAAACAAAGTATTTTTCCCGTTATTCACTTTTTTTCTCATCGAAGGCCGCGGAACAACATTGTTATCATGCAATTCGTTAACTACTCGACTAATGTTAGCCCAAATCATTTTCCGATTGTCCTTGAAATTGAACCTATTCACCACCTCAAGGATCAATGCCACAAATGAAGTCGGAGACACTTGGTTCAGAAGAACCTCCCCCCAAGCGAAGAAGTGTGTTTCCTATTATTAATGAATTGAAGAAAAAAATAAACCCAGAAGCCTATAAGCTGTTAGGCTATGCGTAATTGAGGGGCTACAAATTGGGGCGAATTGCGACACGTGATGCCCAGTCAGCAAGGGGTGAGAATTTGTTTTTGGGGTGTAATGGTGTAGGGGCTACAAATAGTAATATAATAATAATAATATATATATGTTATACATATACATACATATATATATACCCCACACACAAACAAAATAAAATATTAATATTTTTTCTTCCTTTCCAGCGACAATTTCCCCCCGCCCCAAAATCGGCCAGGAAGACGCCCCCCCCCCCCCCAATTCGCCCCATTTCGCCCCTATATTTCGCTCATTACACTTAGACTTAGATTGATGTACGTAACCTCTTACATACGTTTGAACACATTGTTTGAACCAATCAAATGCAGCTATTTGCAAAAGAATAAAAAAAAATTGAAGTTGATATGTTAATTCCTGACGGGTGTGCTAACAACCAAATGACATGCAGTTTCATCTTTATTTTTTGCATGTCATCTTAATTACTCATTTTATTAAGATCTGTTAGTTTCCCTGCATGGGGAAAGAGACGCGAGAAGAGGTTCGTGTATAATGGACGTGGAGTCGCAATGGACATGGGTTTAATCTTGGAAATGTTCTTAATGTTTGAGTCTGATTACAATTTATATTTCTAGTATGTTTAAACTTATTTTATACTAGGATAGAGCCCGTGTGATACACATGTGGTTAAAAAAATACAACAAAAAAATTAATTTAATAATATACATAATAACATATGGAAGAATAGTTTTGTTTTAATGTTTTCTTTTTTGTTGTTTTATTGAGTTTGAGTTGGAACTTGTTAATGAATGACAATTTGGCTGAATTTGTTCTACTTCCAATCTGAGTTAGAACCTTAACTCTTCGTTCGTGTCTATACAAATATTAAATCGAGCAGATCGGTTAGTAACTGAGCCGATTGTGAACAGCTCTTATTCGTTTTCAAATTTTATGCGTATCCTTCACTCTCTCATTCCCAAACCCCTCTTCCGCAACTACTTACTCCGCCTGGGCTCTGATATCGCCCTCTGTATTAACGAAACCCGTCAGGGAATTGCAGAAACTGCTTCATTGAATCAGCAACAGCAAGTTGACAGTAATATTTGTGTTGGGAAACATGCGTTTGACTTGACTTGGGTTTAAGCTCCGCCCAAGTGTCCAAGACGCTCTCTGGGACGGAGTTGTACGTGGTCAGCAATCCGTATAAAGAATTTGTTCTAATTTCATATCCTAATAGACTCAACTCAATCGGGTTGCTTTGTTTTCGTCAAGAAAACGCTGAAGCGTTTATAGTCCAGCATCATGCGCGTACTGCACGAATAGCTCCTGCCCTTAATTCACTCATATTAATCTGATCTTACCGTCTCCATCTTTATTAAATTTTTTGAACATGCCCTTTAACTGTTCTTTGGTTAAGGGAACTTCTACCTGTCTCAGACTTTACGATTTCCGCTATTTAAAGAAAGATGACCGGTTTATATTAATAGTTGAAATCGGTTTGAGTTGCTAACCAAGAGACTGAGATGAGTGGTTTGAGATGAACGTGGTTTGAGCTTAAATGAGTTGCTCGTGAGATACTCGAGCTCAAATCAATGTAAAACGGCCCGATCCTAAAAAAAGCTCGTTTAGTTTTTGTTTTCTTGTTTGGACTTCTATGTATTAATTTTATATGGTACAGCCGAGGTCGAACCAAGCTTTGGTTTAAGGTACTACACGAGCTCACGAACCGAGCTCGAACTGAGTCAAAACAAGCCATGCTCGAGTGCCTCGGCACTTTTACACCTCTACGGTCACACTTATAAGATTTACAATACACTTCAACTCATTCTTTTTTATCCTTTATTATTAAACATGCATTATGATAGATTTTTTTCATGATTTAGGTGGGTTGAAGAAAAAAAAAGTGTTTTTAGGTAGTGTATTAGAATTTAATTGCTTTTAGGTAATCCTCCATCTGAGATGGCGGATTACATGTGTACGCAAGCATACTTTCCACGTGTGTCTCCAAGTCGGATGCCATGTCAACGGGTAATACATGTGGAATCCTTTATCTGAGATAGAGGATTACATAAACTCATTTTACCACCATTTACCGTGGACTTACCATATGGAGTCTCTTTTTTACCTCCTGGACACATGTCACAAAATCTAAATCCTCCATCTCAAATAAAGGATTGTCATACAAAGAATATATTCTAATAACTCTCGTGAATGAATTGTATTCAACATTTGGAATCAGTAAATGTCATATTTTTCACCATAAAAATGTATTCAGCTTTCTCGTGAATAAAACATTTTTTTATGAGTGAATTATCTGCATTGGACATTTAAAATGTAACCTTAGGAATCATCCATCTTTACATTTAAAGATAGGATTATAACTATTCTTTACACACTCTTAATACAATATTAATTAACTTTTAATGTCAACGAATATGTTACATTTACGTATAGTTAGTCCGGGGCTGAGATAAAATAACAATAAATTTTATACATTACACTAAAAACAATGTATGGAAAACCCACATGAGAAGGGTTTTCCATATTAAAAATGAAGTAATGTATTATATTAAAAATTAAGTGAAGAATTTATGATTTACGCGGGTTACTTTTAGTTTTTTTTTAAATAATTGTTTTTTATTAATTATTGTTTATGTAGATTTTCCATGTAAAATGTGTTTAGGTATTAAACTTAAAGGTTACATGAACTTATAATAAAATATGTTATATTTATTAGTTGTAGTTAAGGTATAGTTTGTTTTGTTTTTTGTTTATATCTTAAATGGGTCTCATTGGTCTAGTAGTTAACGTGACCCAACATTTTGTTATTTAAGATGCGAATTTTCGTCTTAATATACATGAATGCATAAAGAAATTTATATGGTTTGTGTTATTTCCATTTGTATTGAGTTGTTACGGTTCGTTTGTGATATAAAACGTATATGTTGTTTAATAGATCACCAAAAATGGGCTCTCATGTGTCTGTCAATTAATGTAGCCAAATATATTGTTTTTTGTTATTTAAAATATGTATTTTGTACTTGATAGTGAATTGAGCTTTTAATAAATTGGTGTATTCGAATTTCTATAGGCCAATTCTAGTACAACGTCTATCTGAAATAGGTACGTCATGTGTTATCATTTCATTTTCGGATGAATTATTAATTTATTATATTTTTTTCTAGTATGATGTTTAGTTTGTGATTTTCTTATTATTTTGTATGTATTTGTTATATTTATAGATTTTGTAGTTTAGTTATTGTTGTGTATTAAAAGAACATTTAACTTGTTAATTTGTTTTTATTCTTATCAAATATAATATAAGTTATACTAGTTTATGTATTATATTTATGAAAATTTTATGATTATATGTAAAACCTAAGTTTTTAAAAATTTATTTTTTATTAATAATGTATATGTTTTTAATATTTTATACATAAATTTTTGTATTATGAAATTTGTAGATTTATTTCTTTTTTATATTTCAAAATGGATAATAATTAGAAGTCATCATTTGAAAGTGACGCTATAATGATTATAACCCGTTTTGATAAACTCTTTTCTTGCCTTCTTTATCAAATTCTTCGTTTTATCTAACAATTAGAAACCCTAAGTTAACATTCCCCTTAATTAGGATGAATTTTATTGTTAAGTGGAAGTTTTGTAGGTTGTTGAAGGGATTTGTGTTTGTTCTTAGTTTATTTAATCAAACATTGTGTCAATAACAATTTACAACCACTTTTAAAAAAATATATTGGTTTTAAATAATCTCAACTATCACCTTTTGACCACTACCGATCATAACTAACGAAATAACTAATGACAGTCCCACCTTTTATCTTTTTTTTTCTATTAATGAACCCTGACTAACGAAATCCTAACATCGTTAGTTTTCATGATGTGGCATTCTTATTTGGCATATATGTGGCATGCTTATGTGACATATTGCACTGCTACCACTACCACCACCACCACCTCCATGGCAGTCACCACCACCACGACCGTCACCACCACCAGTTTCGTAAAAATATTAAAATATTTTATATATGTTTTGTTGGGTGAATTGTGACTTTTGAAGTCTAGCCAACAAGTTTAAAAAGAATATAAACTATTAATATGAATTTTGTCACTTAACTTCTAGAGTTCACATGGTACTTCAATGAAGCAAATGATAATACAAGCTTTAACGTTGATGGCTCCTCCTGCCAAATATGAAGTTGATATTATGACTCATTTATAAGCAGTCCATTATAAAGCATGATCACAAAGAAATTTTGTATACATGTTGTATCTTCTTTATCAGAATAATTATATTTTGAGGATACAATGGAGCTAAAATAGCATTCATCTTCTATTTATGTATTCATAAAATTATGTCAAGGTTAGATCGGACTGCGATAAATTCCATGCGACTTTTAACCCGTGTGACCCATATGACCCTTTTAGGATTTTGTTTTATTCTATCTTCTAGTAGTGTTAATTAGAGCTTGTAAATGTAGAAAGTTTTCTAAAAGTGTTTCTATAAATATATCTGTAGTTACTACTCTAAAAATATACGTTATTTATTATTACTTCTAGGTGTATTGTCAATCAGCTTACATGCTAATTTAAGCCTATAAAAGAATCGAACATTAACAAACTGTTCGGCTGGAAGTTCATCTTCGTTTATTTAAAAAACGAACAAACATGAACATGCATTTTATTTGCTCATTTATGTTCGTAAGCATCCGATTATGTTCGTTTATTATTTTCATTATTTTCATTGATGTATTTTCGCTCGTTTATGTTTTATAAACATCTAAGTAGTTATGTATATGAAAATAAAAAGGACTTGTTAAAATGAATGAGGTAAATTTAAGCCACTAATTTAGACGTGTTTTCTAGATAAATTGTGATGTATTAGACTTGTTCATTTCCATTGCAAACTGTTCATTTAGATTTCAAATGAATGAACATGAATGCACACAGACATGCCCTTATTTTTTATGAACGAACATGAACAAAGTAATGATAAGGTACCTTGGAATACCAAGGATTCCATTATGCCAACAGCTTAGTGTTTCCCATATTCTGAAAGACGAATCTAAATTTATTTTGGTCTAAATGTAAACAAAATATGTAACCTCGATTATGACCAAATCTCAATCAAATACGCTTCTTGTTAACACTGGACCGTGTATGATTTATGACTCACATCAGTTGAGAAAGAAACCAACACCTTAAACTTTA
Organism: Bidens hawaiensis; assembly: GCF_021521415.1. NCBI lineage: Eukaryota > Viridiplantae > Streptophyta > Magnoliopsida > Asterales > Asteraceae > Bidens > Bidens hawaiensis. The sequence continues at coordinate 96,280 of NW_027496380.1, read as the reverse complement.
ACTTTCTGAACTTTTTGTATTAATGCATGAAGATATATATTCCAGAATTGACATTGTTTTCAACATGTTTGATATCTAATGATAAAATATCAGTAAATTGCTACTCGCTACCCAAAACAACATCAACAATGTTCTTGAAATAAAATTTTTTTAATCATGTCAAATGCTTCAACATTTGGGATTCTTTTGCAATAGAAAGTTGGTATTACCTACAAGTGATTAATTTCTTTTTAGTTTTTTAATAAACAGATTATGGTAGTAATCATACTATTGTTGTAACAAAAATAATTATCAAAGGTAAAATAAAGTTGCATACCTTTTCTTATTACCTAATTATAGAGACTTCATTCACGTCTCATAAAACATGTCTTGTCTCACAAAAAAAGTAGTTTTTGCTCATTTTTTACGAACTTCCGAAGATAAAACACACGTTTGATACTACAATTATTAAAAGATTAATGTAAAAAAAGGTTTTAAACTACATATTACAAACATACAAAGTCATACACATACCCAAGAGCACATCATAAAATCATATTTCATATAGAGTGTAAACAACTGACCTTGAGTTTAGTACCAAGAGATTCTCATAAGATTGTTACTTCGAAGAAATAGCACGCAGCTCAAATTTGCAAGAATAATTATCCGTTTGTAATATGCGAAATTATATTATTTCTTTATTTATGTGCAAAACTGCATATAACACATTCATTCAATTTTGATACTTAAACTTACAAATAAGTAAAACATGTAGTAATATTGAGTTGAAAGTGAAGTTTCAAACACCAACAATGTCGTTATCTAAAAAGTATATTATTAAACAAAACCATATGAATCCAAAAGTCAAACAAACATATGTGAAAAAAAAATGTTGTAACTTAAATAAGCATCTAAATTAAAGTGAGTTGGGATATGCAAATAAATGAGGAGATAAAACAATTTACGAAGCCTTAAAATAAGTTAGGCACGCATTTTAGCAACTAGTGTTAATTTATGTAGTAGTTAATGAGCGGTAAAATGATGTCTTTTTAATATCTTATATTGTGTATTTTAGATATTTATATACATTGAACACGATTATTTTGAGTTTTTTTTTTATAATTACGGGTGTTTGGAGCTAAAATGAGTTAATTTGGAGTATTAATGATGCCGAGCGTTGAAGGCATATACGATTGAGGATGATATGCACTCACATTGAAGAGATATGCAAAGGAAATAAAAATCAGGAAAATCATTTCCGACCGCGTCATGAAGAAATTGTCTGACTCCTTAGTGACGCGTGAAGATCCATACCTAGCATAGAAAATCATTGGTAAGGTCCGAAATAGTGAGGTATAAACATATCCTACCCCTATCCCGGAGGATAGAAAGTTGTTTATAGGAATTACCACCAACTCCAAAAACGATACATGAGCATGAAAGGTATATTAGAAACAGAGTGCATGTATCAGTTATAAATCTAAACAACAAAAACAATACCCACACTGAAAGTACTAACAATATAGCATTAGTGGACTACCTATGAAAGGATCGTTATAAAAAGTATAATAGTAACAAATATAACATCTACGGGTGTTCAACAAATCGAATTTCGAAATTCGAACATATTTGAATCGAATTATTCGAATTTTGAAATTTTGAAGTTGGATTCGAATTCGAAACAGATTCCACAAATTCGATTCACGTTCAGAAAAGCTAATTCGATTCGAGAATGAAGTTCGAATCGATTCGAATTCAGTTAAATAAATCTATTTGAGTTTCAAAACCACTACAAATTTGAGTTTTTTAACAATAAAAAGTACAATCACATAAAATAAATAATCATTTAAAGTTATCATATCATAAATATTCAAAATGGTATTGTTCAATTACATTAATTATTGACCAAACCGATGATCTTTCACTTTTCAATCTCTATAACTCAAAAGATTTATTTGGTTTATCTTTTCATAAGTATGTATAAATATAACAAAAATAAAATGTATAATTTGAATTCGAATTTCGAATCGAATTTAAAATCATAAATTCGTATGTGATTCGAAATTCGATTTCTAAAATCGAATTCGAACCGAATCAAATTCGCGAATCGAATCGAATTTCGAGTTATTCGAGTCCGGTTCGAATACTAAACACCCCTAACATCATAGAAGACAACAACAAACATACTATAGTATAAACAGAAACATGATGATGGATAAAAAAACGTATATAGATTTTATAAAAGATAGAATCATGGGGTTCTATACTTAACAGAATGTTGAAATACAAATACATCACCTGTTAGCAATTGAAAATTTGAATGCCCAGGTCAATTTATCCCAATAGTAGGGGTTCAAAAGAAACACTAAATAATTTGGTTTATTTAAAACGATATCTTTCATAAAGCATGACTAGATCAGTGGTTTGCTTAACTTTTAAGCTATTCCTATCCACTCAGAAGGGGCAAGGCAAGATTATAATGGATAACAGAATAATATTGTTGTTTGGTCAACAAAAAGGCACCATTTGCAATGGTAGAAAGTTTATTGCTAGTTAGTGATGTGTCTTTAATTTGGATGGTGGTTATATATTCGGTTGATATTATAAGTGATATGAATCATATGATCTTGTTGTAGGATGGTGGTTATATATTCGGTTGATATTATAAGTGATTTGGGACCCATGCAGATTGATTGATATCTTTTCAAGTTATATTTTAGACAATATGCAAGGAAAAAATTGTCGAGAAATCCTGACCACTCGAGCAAACTCATTTGTGATGACTGATTGACTAACTCAATACGGTATATATTTGAAGTTGATTGACTAACTCAATATCGCATTTGAAGCACAGAGGTTCAAGCAAAAGAAAATTGAAATATAAGCTCGAAAGGATACTTGATTATGCTACCAATGGAGTCACATGCATTTACTTGTTCTGACTTGAAGAGGTATGGGCTAGTAAAGTAGTGTATCAGACTAATTCAGTTTGGCGATTAAGCGAATCAGTTAAGAGTACATTTGTTAAAGCATGTTGATTAACGGGGAAATTTTATAGCGTCGCAGTTAGACCTGCAATATTATATGGAACAAATTGTTGGGCTATCAAGAAGACAAATGCACTTAAGCTGGATGTAGCAGAGATGAGAATGTTGTGGTAGATGTGTGGGTACACGAGGTTGGACCAAATATGAAACGACGTTATTCGAAAGAGATTATGAGTGGCTAGTATATTAGATTCGATAACGGAGACCAAGGAGATTTACATAGTTTGGACATGTAAAGAGAAGAAAAACGAAAGCTCATGTTAGAACAGTAGCTAACATTATTGTATAGGGGATGAGGAGTATAGGCATGCCCAAACTGACTTGTGATGAGAAGATTGGATATGATTTGTTAGACTTTCACCACACATGACATGTCAAAGATAGAAGTTCTTGGCAGAAGTAGATTAAGGTTAATGACTTTTAAATGTAAATATAGTGTTTGGTTAAATGTGTCTTATAGGATTTTGTTATATGTCACTCTGATTTTTGTCATTTCTTTATTTGAGGTGAGATAGAATACAAATAAAATTAACATAATAAACATACAATTATTATGTTAATTTTATTTGTATTTTGATCCAAACCCTATTTATTTTTATGCATTTATTTTTAAATTCTTCTACTTTATCAAGTTATATTCTATTTTGTATGTTTATGTATTCAACTTAATCAAATTTTTATATGTATTTATTTATTTTCTTGAGTATTAAATGTTATGTCGTTATATTATATTATATTTATTTGTTATTATATGTTTTTTATATGCAATCTTAAAGTTACTTGTGTTGTGGGGGTTTAAAAGGGGTGACAAAAGTGATGTGACGTATTAACGGGGCTTTAATAGTGCGTCAGGGTATTAAGACCCGAGAGATAAACGAGGAAATAATAACGTGATGATACCTGCTCTTGAGAAAAACTTTGCAAATGAAGACCGCGAGTAATATTTGCTCACAGTTATATGATTTACTCATTTACAACATACTTCCAACTCATTCTTCTTTATTTTTATTAAACAACATGAAGTCGGTTACAGATTCACACTTGACCTTATTACAACTTAGCAACAGGAAATGTACATGAAATAAAAAAAGAAATATATTTCAATACATTTAAATCCTTATGGAAGCTTTTAAGTAATAAAAATGCCACGTTTGTGAACGTAGTTTGCAAGCTCGTTGGTCTCTTCATCGCGGATAACACCATCTCTGTTAACATTAACACAACACGACACGATGCGCTATTAGCTTAAAGAATGGTTTTATCGTGTCCATTGGTATCGATATATTTTGGCAGACCCTTTAACTGTTCATCCTTTAAGTGTTCTTCCCTCCCGTGAAGTTTCTGTTTCGGACACTGTTGTATAATTGCGTACCTGGAGGATGAATTCGATCATTGATGCAAACCTGTAACACTGATTTCAATCTTGGTTTCTTGAACAATTGTCTGGATTAATCTCTGAATCGTGAATCACTTTCAGATAAACCTATTTGCGGGTTACACGCAATGATTTATCGGATAAGACAGAGATTTTCTGTAGATAGAATTGAATTTTGAAGAATCTGTGATTGTGATGAAGAACAAGAGATAGTAACCGTCTCTTATGTTCTTTCTATGCGATCAAGTTAGGAATCCCAGAGAATAAAACCATCGGTCTATATAAACTGATTTCCATCTCTATCCCACATAAGCCCAAATAATTATTTAGAAGCCCACCAATTATTATACTTAAGCCCAGGTATAGCCACATAATAAATTCAAATAACATTTAGAATTAAATTGAGCCCGCACTCCCGCGTCACCTAACTCGTTTAATCTCTAACGTTATTTTCTCGATCAACAAGTTAATCCAATAACACTAAAATAACCAACAATCCTCCCCTATTTTAGTGATATCCATGATAACTTAACCATCGTCACAGAAATGCAAACATATGCATAAATGAAAATATCCTACGGATTGAATTTTCATCTTAGTAAATTACACGATCCAAATATTCGAATATCGGGGTGTCCTATGGATTGAACCCTTGCTATTCATTTGAATACTTGAAGGTAAAAGACACATACGTTTATAAATCCAAATTCCACTCGACACAATATTTTACTAGCCTGTGTCCTAATCCTTCAAAGAATACATCAAAGCTCAAGTCCAAAGCTTCTTGAAACGGCTAAACTTCATATTCTTATAGGTAGTTAATTATTCTCGCACCCGCACTGCAATTTATCAATGAACTATTAAGAAGTTATACTTCAACCTTCTTTATCTTGCGGTCCGAACACAAACCTTGGATGTTTATGATATTGTGTTCCAATATCTCTATGACAAGCTTTCCGCATTGAATTCAGCATCTAACGTTGTATTAGATGGGAATTGGCTGTCTTGACACAGGATATTAAAGTATGGACTTTGAACTCATCCCCATGACTGATATATTCACGAGATCACTTCCTAACATCTTATTTAGATCGTCAGCCAAATTTTACTCATATATTACAAACCAACTGACATCACACATTGCATTGTATAATATATAACTGTCTAGACTTTCCATTATACATCTGACTATAACCCATATCCAGCACTATCCCACTTGATAGATTTTGGTGATATCGGTTTGACCACAATAGAATTTCATAAATCTCGTTTCTTAGCCATTCAACCACTTTTATCGGTTATTGCAAATGCTAGAAACTCGCATTCCGTTGTCAAGTGATGCAAATTCATTTCTTAATTACCTAAGAAATGAAGCATTCTCCAAAAGATAATACACATCCATTGCTAAGCAGTCTGTTTACTGCTTGCCAATGTTGAGCACTAGGATTACTAGTTTATCTGCTCAAGTTACCCGCAACATAAACTATGTAAGTCATTATGTTAATCATAGTATACATTAAATACCCAATTAACTTTGAATACTCTAATTATGAAATAGAATTACACTAATTAAACACAAACTTGATATTAGGATATATATATATATATATATATATGAGTGCTAACCGAAGAACAATCAAACTGATTGAATTCTTCGATACTTTCTCGATATAATGAAATTGAGTCATAGCTATACCATTTTTACTCCCATTTATAATAATAATTATTATACATAGGATAACATCAACCTCCCCCAGATCTTTTATATCAAAACTAGAAAATAATACTTTCTTTCTTATTAATCACTCAAACCCAAGTAAGTTAACAAGGAATTAATCATTTCCATCAAGATTCTATATTTCTTTTCACTCCAAAATAATTCACATGCTTTGAGATGAAGATGTCATACAAACAGATTCAATGGCAAATGGGACATTAATATTTTGTTTAAATACTCCATTACAAATATCCGAATCCAACAAAGTTTCATGTCAAGATAAAATAAATTTATCTGACTTATTAACCTGGTTAAAATCACCAGACAAGAGATTCTTTTTAATCCATAAAATATACAACACATAATCTAAAACAAATGTTTTCCAGAAGTCAATACAAGTCAAACTTTCACATTTCACATCCCAAATACAGATCCATTTTCATATGATTTGAATTCTTCAAACCATCTCAGATCCTTGCATACATGACTCGTATCACCCAAGTCCATTTACCATGCAAGCATGTCATCCTGTACATAATAGGATTAAAAGAAATAAACGACAAATAATTCTCATCTGAATTATTATTAGAAACCATTGAACTATTTAAGTCCAATAACAAACTCAAAATCGAGTTTCGTTTATTTCACACCCCAAAGGGTTTTTCAACTTGTATACTTCTAATGATAATTATTATCCGGGCCCTGGCCCATTAACCATGTGTGTACCATACTGAAAAATATTTCGATACCATATTTATTTCATTCAAACTATGAAACCACTTTTGGTTCTTTGAATCAAATCCAATTATGTGTTTTACATAATTTAACATGTCCCGAATAAAACATTGAATCAACTACAAAACTTATACGTTTTATCAAAATTAAAGTCGAATTAATAAACGTACCTTTTGTAGAATTTGGGTCTTTCACCCACTTTGACCACATTATGCTTGTTTCCACCCGTAATTTTCACTTGGCGATCTTTCTTTAGGTGTCCCAAATTTCCACATCTCCAACAAAAACAACTTTAACTTCCGGCAATCTTAAATTGAGATCAACTTGAATCCTTTGAATTTCACCTATAACACCATAAACAAGTCGAAAACAAATGCTAATAGCAATAAATTTGATATAATATCAGTTTCAATCTATTGGCATAATATAACCAGTTAATTCTAATATGCATCAACGAGTACTGCAAAGTCAATCGGTTTCTTCCATGAGTTTCATGCCTCATGTACTTTGACTTTTACACAATCCATGATTTCTTGTGGATTTTATAATATAATAAATTTAATATAAGATTCAATGGTGGACAAATACATCACCCCATCATGAGGCAAATTTGTTATACCGGATATTGTTCTGTTTAAATGCTTTCATGTGAAAATCCATAAGACTATTCATTTATTAAATAATGAATATTTGAAAATGGATTATACATAAAATCTCAAATCACACAAACAAGGCAGTGGATTGATTTTATATAAAAAAAATTCACACCCTTGCCTTTATCAAAATTCCAATTCGATTCATTAACCCTTCAGATAATGTCCTATATCATGATCCAGTAGTTAATATAAGTGTCCTATATCCAGGGCCATCTTCGAGAATTTATATGCCTCGGTTGAGCCGAAATAAAAAGGCCCGTAGACTCTAACGAGTAACGAAAAAAAAATTTAGGCCTTATGTAAATGAGTTTTTTGTTTGCTTTAAACAATTAAATTTTTAAATGTGATTACTTGGTTATGATTTATGTTATATAAAAACTGTGTATATAAATAAACCTAAAAATGTCTCAAGTAAGACTAGAACTTGCAACCTTTTGATTGAAAATTATACCCCCTTACAACTAGACCAACCTAGTTATTGAAACATTAAATTAATATACATATTTCTTTTCATAAAAATATATATAAAAAAAAATTTGTGCCCTCGAAAATTAAGTGCCCCGGCCGGTCTCCCACATCGCCCTATGCCCGAGCCGCCCCTGCCTATATCACGTTGACCAAAATTAATTAATTTAATTAAGAATTATTTATGATGGTTACCATGAGATATATTGAAAAACATATTTCCAGTAACACGCAATGGAATCAATTGGATTTCATTAAATCTCAAACTGAAATCCAATCCGAAATTTGGTACTTCTATTATTAAACCATACGAATTAAATTCACCATATGTGAATTAGGGTTTCCACCAAAATTCGATCGAACCACACATTAAACAGACCGACAATTGATAAAATAATAACCAAATCAAACCAAATAGGTTTATCTTTGTTGTATAATTGCGTATCTGGAGGATGAATTCGATCATTGATGCAAACCTGTAACACTTATTTCAATCTTGGTTTCTTGAACAATTGTCTGGATTAATTGTAAGGCCCCGTTACCGGTAGTCCTACTTTCGTGTTGGATTTACTCATAAACGCAGTTCTAAATATCAGAGTTAAATAAAACATTCGTGGAACATTAAAAACATTCAAACCATTACATTCCATAACCATAATTCTTGTCTTATCGAGCATTCATAGTCATTTAAAAACAAAACATAGTCTTTTAAAATAAAACATCATAGCAAAATCTTCAGATGCCAGCTTCGTCCAACTCTGCCATGTGTCCTCCTCAAGCTACCTGCCTCATTCTACTCACCTGCGTGCATACTAAAAGTCAGCTACGCTGAGTGAGTTCTAGTTAATCACATACTCATACAATACCTTCTTACATTTCATACTTAACCTCTTAACTTTCTTTCATACACACATAAGTGCATATACTTTCATTCTTACCTTCATATTTTCTTTACATACATAATCATACGTTTTAAAGAGCCTTTCGCCCTATAACCTCACAGATATTATAAGGGTCTGGTCCCTGACATCACAGATATTATAAGGGTCTGGTCCCTAACATCACAGATATTATAAGGGTTTGGTCCCTAACATCACAGATATTATAAGGGTCTGGTCCCTAACATCACATATATTATTAGGGTCTGGTCCCTAACATCACATATATTATTAGGGTCTGGTACTTAACATCACAGATATTATTAGGGTCTGGTCCCTAACATCACAGATATTATTAGGGTCTGGTCCCTAACATCACAGATATTATTAGGGTCTGGTCCCTTTGTTTCGTGTAACTGTACCGTACCTGTTCATACATACTTTCCTTGACAATACGTGCAACCTCCGAAGAGCGTTCACGTACCATCATCATACATACATACATTATGCATACATCATATATTCATACATACATCATATCTTTCATCATACTTATCAATCATATCTTAACTACCACCTGACGGTTCATGCAATATCCGAAGATCGTTCATGCACCGTCAAGCAATCATCATACATAAATCATACAAGGCATACACTTACCACTTAAGATAAGTGTATTAACTATCACATAGAGTATGCACACAGCCCCGAAAACATAACAAGGAAGTGGGGCTAGAAACTCACCTGAATCCTGTTACGCTCTCCGTTAATCGTTATTCCCTTCTTGAGCTGTGCACGGCTAACTGTATAATATTTACATGTATCAATTAACTACTACTACTCATGTTGTATTTCTATCTTTATATAAACCACAACGAACGGGGTCCGGGGGCAGCGCCCCTGGCAGCGGGGTCTAGGGGCCGCAGCCCCTAGCAGGGTCCAAGGGGCAGAGCCCCTGGCTGGGGTCGAGCTGCCAGGTCAGCTTGGAAAATTTTTATTTCCATTAACTGTCTTAACACATTTTTCATTAGGTTTTTAATTTACTTTCTAATTTGCTAACTCCAGCGAACTTATCATTAAGCGAACTTAACAATAAGCGAACTTAACATTAAGCGAACTTAACAATAAGCGAACTTAACATTAAGCGAACTTACTGTAGGCGAACTTAGTGTTAAGCGAACTTAACATTAAGCGAAGTTAAGCATTGAGCAAACTTATCACCAGGCGAAGTTAAGGCTCGGCGAACTTAGCTTTAGGCGAAGTTATCATGGGCGAACTTATCACCAGGCGAAGTTACAGTTAGGCGAACTTGGCTTTAGGCGAACTTGATTGCAAGCGAAGTTAAGCTTGCAGGCGAAGTTAAGCTTTGCAGGCGAAGTTACCCAGCCGCCGTCTCTGTTCAAACTTAATCACCAAAATCACCCTTATTTCATCGAGAATTTCTTGGATATTACGTTAACTAACTCCGCGATCATTCCCATGGCCTAGTTCGGGTAAAACTTGGCCCGGAAAGACATAAAGTTTGGAGCTTTCGGCTTAAAACGTTTAATAACAAGTCGCCGTACATAGCCATAGGTTTGTCAAGTTCATTTCCAACATCAAGTTTGTTACTTTACGTTTCGTTTAGACCCGATTTACTTTATGTTTAAGTTTCAAAGCTAACCGATCCTAAAAACGTAAACTTTAAGGTAAAAGGCATACCTTTACGCGTTTGGTGTGGTCGCGGTTTGCTTGGTTATCTCGTATCTAGCTCGTATATCGAAGGTCTAATATTGGTTAGCTTGATTTTGGACTCGAGTCTCGTTCTCTCTCTCGCGGCCGTGTGAGGTGAAGGATGTGTGTGTTTTTGAGTGTGTAGAGATTAAGATGGAATGAAATGAGGTTTAGGGTTTTATGGTGGTTTAGGGGATATTTATATCCCTTAAAGCCCATGGACCTAAGACTCATTCCCATTTAACCCACCTTAATTAATCTAAGTCCATGATCCGTTCTTTACTCGGTATTAACTAATTAATAACGCGAAATCACTAAACGTAACTTTCTTTATTTATTATTAGAATATTTAGGATGTTACAAGTCTTCCCTCCTTAAAGAGGTTTCGTTCCCGAAACCTAACTATCTACTTAAACAGATTAGGATAGAACTTGCACATCTCATCTTCAGCTTCCCAAGTAGCATCTGATCCTTAGCTATGTTTCCATATCACTTTTACCAGAGGTATAACCTTGTGACGAAGCTGCTTCTCCTTGCGATCAACGATCTCTATCGGTTGCTCGATGTAGTTCAATTGTTCATCAACCTCGATGTCCATTAATGGCACGTGAGATGTGTCATCAGCTAGACACTTCCTCAGATGAGAAACATGGAAGGTTGAATGAATTCCTTCTAACTCATCAGGTAAATCCAGCTTATAAGCTACTTCCCCCACACGATCTAAAATTTTAAACGGTCCAATGTACCTCGGACTCAACTTCCCCCTCTTTCTAAAACGGATAATTCCTTTCCAAGGCGAGACCTTAAGCATCACATTGTCGCCAACGTTAAACTCAATTGGTCGTCGCCGCTTATCTGCATAAGACTTTTGTCTGTCTTGAGCGGCTTTCATTCTTGCTTTGATCTGATCGAACTTTGAAGACGTTTCTTGAACCACTTCTAGGCTTCCCATTTCTTTCTGACCAATCTCACCCCAACACACTGGGGTTCTACATCGTCTACCATAAAGCATCTCAAACGGTGGCATACCAATACTTGAATGGTAACTGTTGTTATAGGAGAACTCTGCCAGGTGCAGATGATCATCCCAACTTCCACCAAAATCTAAAACACAAGCACGCAACATATCCTTAAGGGTTTGGATCGTCCTTTCAGACTGTCCATCGGTTTGAGGATGATACACCGTACTGATGTTCAACCTTGTTCCCATAGCTTCATGGAACTTCTTCCAGAACCTCGAAGTAAACCGTGTATCTCCATCAGACACGATCGATAACGGTACTCCATGCTTGGTTACAACTTCTTTAATGAACAAGCTTGCTGACGTTTCTGACGAGATGGCCTCTCATATGGGCAGAAAGTGAGCACTCTTGGTCAAACGGTCCACAATCACACAGATAGTATCATGATGCTTAGCTGTACGAGGTAGCTTAGTTATGAAATCCATGGTGATGTGTTCCCATTTCCACTCAGGTATCTCTAGCGGTTGCATCTTCCCATAAGGCTTCCGATGTTCGACTTTGACTTGTAAGCAAGTTAAGCACTTACTGACATAGTCTACTACCTCATTCTTCATTCCCGGCCACCAATAGTCTCTTTTTAAATCTTGATACATCTTAGTAGCTCCAGGATGGATTGAATATCTTGACTTATGAGCCTCATCTAAGATTCGACTTCTAAGATCACCATGGCGTGGGATCCACATACGGTCGAACCTAGTCTTAACTCCATGAGTGTTTTCCATTAACTCATCTTGCTGGCCATAAATCCTTTCTTTCTTTACTAACCCTTCATCTACTAACACCTCTGACTGCACCTTGATGATTTCTTCGAAAAGACTTGGTTCATGATCAACTTGTATGACTTTACTGTTGCAAGGAATTCCTCATTCTTACGACGTAACGCGTCAGCGACTACATTAGCTTTACCGGGATAGTACTTAATGTCGCAGTCATAATCCTTAATCAACTCCAACCATCTTCTCTGCCTCATGTTCAATTCTTTCTGCTCGAAGAAGTACTTTAAACTCTTATGATCTGTATAGATAGTACACTTAGTACCGTACAGATAATGCCTCCATATCTTAAGAGCATGCACTACAGCTGCTAACTCTAAATCATGCGTCGGATAAGTACTCTCGTGGACTTTCAACTGTCTAGACGCGTAAGCTATCACCTTTCCTCGTTGCATCAGCACGCAACCTAATCCCTGATGCGAGGCATCTGCACAAACAACCAAATCCTCATCACCATCGGGTAGAGTAAGGATTGGAGCTTGTGTGAGTCTTTTCTTCAACTCCTCAAAAGCTTCTTCTTGAAACTCACCCCAACTGAATACTACTGACTTTCGGGTCATACCGGTCAATGGTGCGGCTATCTTGGAGAAACCTTCGATGAATCTCCTATAGTAGCCAGCTAACCCTAGGAAGCTTCGTATATCAGTCGGATTCCGTGGAGTCTTCCAATTTGTTATCGCTTCAATCTTAGCTGGATCCATGGTAATCCCTTCAGGATTGATCACGTTACCTAGAAATTGCACTTCTCGCAACCAGAACGCGCATTTCGAAAACTTAGCATACAACTTCTCTTTCTTCAGAACTTCCAATACCTCTCTCAAATGCTCAGCATGATCAGTCTCGCTCTTTGAATAAATCAATATATCATCTATGAAGACGATAACCGACTTATCCAACATCGGCCGACACACCCTATTCATCATGTCCATAAATGCTGCAGGAGCATTTGTTAGACCGAATGACATTACGAGGAACTCGTAGTGTCCATACCGCGTTCGGAACGCTGTCTTAGGGATGTCTGTCTCCTTCACCTTCAGCTGATGATAGCCTGATCTGAGATCTATTCGTGAGAACCAACTTGAACCTTGCAGTTGGTCAAACAGATCATCAATCCTTGGCAAAGGATATCTATTCTTTACCGTAAGCTTATTCAACTCACGATAGTCTATGCACATTCTCATACTTCCATCATTCTTCTTCACGAACAACACTGGTGCGCCCCACGGGAAAACACTTGGTCTTATGAAACCTTTGTCGAGGAGTTCTTGCAGTTGGGACATCAATTCTTTCATCTCGGACGATGCTAGACGGTAAGGCGCTTTCGCGACAGGTTAGGCTCCTGGTACTAAATCTATTTGGAATTCTATCTCTCGCTCCGGTGGCAACCCCGGAAGATCCTCTGGGAATACTTCTGGGTAGTCACACACGATGGGAACATCTTTCATTTCTTTCGTCTCGGCCGTAGCGTTGACAACATACGCCAGGTAGGCACCACATCCTCGTCATAATAACCCTTCGGCTTTAGGTTTTTAACTGTCTTAACACATTTTTCATTAGGTTTTTAATTTACTTTCTAATTTGCTAACTCCAGCGAACTTATCATTAAGCGAACTTAACAATAAGCGAACTTAACATTAAGCGAACTTAACAATAAGCGAACTTAACATTAAGCGAACTTAACATTAAGCGAACTTACTGTAGGCGAACTTAGTGTTAAGCGAACTTAACATTAAGCGAAGTTAAGCATTGAGCGAACTTATCACCAGGCGAAGTTAAGGCTCGGCGAACTTAGCTTTAGGCGAAGTTATCATGGGCGAACTTATCACCAGGCGAAGTTACAGTTAGGCGAACTTGGCTTTAGGCGAACTTGCTTGCAAGCGAAGTTAAGCTTGCAGGCGAAGTTAAGCTTTGCAGGCGAAGTTACCCAGCTGCCGTCTCTGTTCAAACTTAATCACCAAAATCACCCTTATTTCATCGAGAATTTCTTGGATATTACGTTAACTAACTCCGCGATCATTCCCATGGCCTAGTTCGGGTAAAACTTGGCCCGGAAAGACATAAAGTTTGGAGCTTTCGGCTTAAAACGTTTAATAACAAGTCGCCGTACATAGCCATAGGTTTGTCAAGTTCATTTCCAACATCAAGTTTGTTACTTTACGTTTCGTTTAGACCCGATTTACTTTATGTTTAAGTTTCAAAGCTAACCGATCCTAAAAACGTAAACTTTAAGGTAAAAGGCATACCTTTACGCGTTCGGTGTGGTCGCGGTTTGCTTGGTTATCTCGTATCTAGCTCGTATATCGAAGGTCTAATATTGGTTAGCTTGATTTTGGACTCGAGTCCCGTTCTCTCTCTCGCGGCCGTGTGAGGTGAAGGATGTGTGTGTTTTTGAGTGTGTAGAGATTAAGATGGAATGAAATGAGGTTTAGGGTTTTATGGTGGTTTAGGGGATATTTATATCCCTTAAAGCCCATGGACCTAAGGCTCATTCTCATTTAACCCACCTTAATTAATCTAACTTCATGATCCGTTCTTTACTCGGTATTAACTAATTAATAACGCGAAATCACTAAACGTAACTTTCTTTATTTATTATTAGAATATTTAGGATGTTACATTAATCTCTGAATAGTGAATCACTTTCAGATAAACCTATTTGCGGGTTACACGCAATGATTTATCGGATAAGACTGAGATTTTCCGTAGATAGAATTGAATTTTGAAGAATCTGTGATTGTGATAAAGAACAAGAGATAGTACTCTTCTGTTCTTTCTATGCGATCAAGTTAGGAATCCCAGATTTCCATCTCTTATCCCACATAAGCCCAAATAATTATTTAGAAGCCCACCAATTATTATACTTAAGCCCAAGTATAGCCACATAATAAATTCAAATAACATTTAGAATTAAATTGAGCCCGCACTTCCGCGTCACCTAACTCGTTTAATCTCTAACGTTATTTTCTCGATCGACAAGTTAATCCAATAACACTAAAATAACCAACAGACACCACACGTATTCTGTGAGCTTCGATTCTCTCATATTAATTGTGTTGTCTCCATCTTTATCAAATGTTCTGAGCATGCCCTTTAACTGTTCTTCCGTCAAACGAACTTCGCCCAGTTTCGGAAACTGCGATCTTTTATGAAGCATAACTAGAAAAAGGAAAGGCTTTATGTTAATCGGAGAAAGTGATTTGAGTTGCTAATTAAGGGGGTCGACACATATATAATAACTAGTGTTTTTTCCCGGCGCGTTGCGCCAGGCAGGTGGGTAAACACGGGTAGTGATAAAACACAAACGTTGATACGGTAAGTCGACGTGAATTCGGTCGGTTGCAGTTTTGTACATTATTGTATGGGAACTAAGACAAAAATAAAACAAAAAAAATTATAAAATTTGGGGTGGACCAATGACGTGGCATCGGCCGGTAAAACTGGATCATTTGTAAACGCGAATGTTATAGATCCAGGGCGTTGATGCGGTTGAGTCTACACGAATTCAGTCGATTTTCGTCATGTTCGTTACGGTACCACAATTACAAAAACAGAAAATAACATTCGGTTGGTTTTCGTTATGGTACTGGACCTAAAACAAAAGGCGGTGAGTCTACGCGAATTCGGTCGGTTTCCGTCGCGTTCGGTACGGTAACTAAAACAAAATATCAAAAAAGAACAAAACCAAAATTCACAGACGGTGGGTTTTCATTATGTGCATTACAGCCAACACAAAAAAACAAAAAACAAAAAAATAAAAAAAAATACTACCAATAAGGTGCCGCAAAGTGGCCCAATCGAGACTTCGCGGCACCAAACTCTTTAATTATATTATATAATAATAGTGTTGGTGTTAGTATTATAGGCTTTCACTAATATGCTAATATTCTTTCTTTTTTACCTTTTGACTTGGATGTTAAGAATCATGCATGAAAGCGTTTGATCTTGTTTCGTTGCGTTTCATCAAAATAAAAATCTTTACGTTTTAACCATAAATCTTAACCGCTTGGTGTCGATCAAGTGAGAGAATTAATGAGGATAAATAATGAGCGTTAGGAGTTAGGAACAAATGTTATAATGTAATAGAGTTTTTAAACATAAAATATAATTTTTTTATATATTTTTATAGATAAATTAAGGTCACTAAAATTTTGGACAAACATAAATGACAACAAATGTAAGTTACTTTTTTTTTTCAAATTATAAATTCAAATTAATATTTCAAACTTCACGCCTTAAAATAGAAAAAAGAAAAAAAATAGTACTATGCTGTAAACACGATTTTCAAGCTAGGAGCTAGTTGTTAACATGATACATACACGATTGATACGTAACTGATAATAATCGAGCCAAAAGATTGTTCACATTAACAGATAACCAAATGATTACAATTCACACATACACACTCGGTTAAGCTCGATTCACCCCGATGTACACCTCATGACCAGTGTTGTAAAAATCCCGACTAGGCACCTATTAATCCCCGATTAATCGCTAGTCCCCACTTCCCTGATTAATTTTGGGCTCGTCAGACAATTAATCGGTCAATGGTCAAATCCGACCAAAATCTGTTGTCTCCGTCAAGATTCTGACAAAATCAACGGTTTCCGGCGACAAAATTACAAAGGCCCAAGTTAATAATAACATTAAGAATCCAAAAAACCCATTACCAGTTTACCACCAACTATCTTCCTCCTTTACCAATGGAGTCTCCAAACCCCTCTTCTTCTCCACCCCCAAATCCCTTCACTTTCTTCCACCACCACTTCCATCGCCTCACCTCCGACCTCTCGACCCGGTTCGACCAGACCCGACGCCAAATAACCCGAACCCTCTTCCCATTTCAACCCCACTTCCGTCCGTCAAACCCTTTCGCCTCATTATCCCACAATCAACAACACGGCAATAATAATATTAATGATAATAACATTCCTGTCGGGAAACATGCGTTTGACTTGGCTCTATCCTCTGCCCACGTGTCCAAGACGCTGTCTGGAACGGAGCTGTACACAGTCAGCAATTCGGATAATGAGTTTGTGTTGATTTCGGATCCTAATGGGCTTAAGTCTATTGGCTTGCTTTGTTTTCGTCAAGAGGATGCTGAA
The DNA here is from genome assembly GCF_021521415.1 of Bidens hawaiensis. Taxonomy (NCBI): domain Eukaryota; kingdom Viridiplantae; phylum Streptophyta; class Magnoliopsida; order Asterales; family Asteraceae; genus Bidens; species Bidens hawaiensis. Next base: position 78,818 of record NW_027496380.1, on the reverse strand, counting down.
GCGTTTTTGGCTCAGGTTAAATTATTATTATTTTTTTGTGTGTATGCAAATTCAATTAAGGAGTTTTATTAATGTGTGAATTTGCAGGTTCGGTTGAAGAAAGGCGAATTGCGGGGGCGAGCGAAAGTTGTACCGATTGCGCTTGATCAGGTGATTGTTAATGAATTTAGGTCATTCAGTTTAATCCCAATTTTGCTTCTTTCTGTCATAGGCGTGTACACGAGCTCGGAGCTTGGCTCGGGCTCGCCACTTGTTAGTCTTTTTTTAAGCTTGAATTGGCTCGTTTATATTTATTAGTTGGTTTATATGCGGTTTTATTATTTCTATATATTTAGAGGAAAAACTTTAAACAAGCCTAGGCTCAATCTCGGGTAGTTCCTTAAACGAGCTAAAGCTCGGCTCAAGCTCGGCTGTGCGGTTTGAAATTAACACCTAGAAGTCAAAAGGTGGTAAAACTTAAAAATACCTGAAGGATTGATGAGCCTAAACGAGCTTCCTATACAAGGCTTGAGCTTGGGCTCGATAACTAAACGAGTTTTATTTTAGGCTTGGGCTCGACTTGAACTCGAAAATGCTTGGCTAGTTTCGAGCTTTATATTAATTCGGTCTCGAGTAGCTCACAAGTGGCTCGGCTCGTTTGCACCCCTGCTTTGTGATGATCAACATTGTTCTTTGTGTGTAGGTTTATATGTTGAAGGTTGAAGGAATTGCGTTTCGATTCTTGCCTGATCCTGTTCAACTCAAGAATGCAATGGAGGTTAGTGCCCCCGTCAATTTTAATTTGTTTGTGACTATTTACACCCGAGTTTGTAGGACTAGTTGTTTTGGATTGGTATTATATCTTGGCGGTGTAATTCTGAGTAGTTGTTAATGTGGTTTCGATAGCTGAAAACTTCTGCTACTAATAACGGGTTCGATGGAGTACCGGTTTTTCAGGTATGAAAAGTTAATTCTTGCATGTAATCTTTAATTTTTACATTTGATAGAATAAAATTATGTTTTTCACAAAGTACTTATTTTTTTGCACAGTCGGACCTCTTGGTTATAAAGAAGAAAAACAAACGTTATTGCCCTGTATATTTTCGAAAGGTTTGTGTTTTATTTTGTTTTAACACTCGGCATCTTGAGATTCTTAGTAAAATGGTTTTACTAATGTAAACACGAATCATATTTGTTGCAAAATCAGGAGGATATTGAGAAAGAATTGTTAAGGGTTCCACGAGGACCTAGAGGACCCGCAATTTCACAACATATTATGGTATGCAAACCTTTTTTACTTTTTTTTGACTGTCATTCACAACATATTTTAAGCTATATTTTTTTACTGAGATTGCTGTTTTGTGATCTTTACAGGTGGGAAGTCTAGAAGATGTTCTGAAGAAAATGGAGGTAACTAATTGATTCTAATGTGCCTTAATTTTTTATTTTTTTTATATAATATGATTATCAACCAAATTAAAATTTAAGTTTTGGGTGGCAGACGAGCGAGAAAAACTCGGGTTGGGAAGATTTGGTTTTTATCCCTCCCGGTAAAAGTCACTCTCAACACTTGCAGGAAGTTGTAAACGCGTAAAACATTAAAGTTCATAACCAAAAACATATCCAAATGTAGCATTTTTTGGTCGTCTTGCAAAACAACGGGTATGTTTTCATACGTGTTAAACTTTTAGATAAAACAAATCAATAAAAGCGTGTATTTTACTGTTCTATTCAGGATTGTGTTACTGGTGAAAATTACTGCCTAGAGGATAATGAAAATTTCCGAGGAAAAAGTTGTAACTTTTGTGTGTGGTTTTTGATAATTAAAACAGAAAACATAGTTGAGTTGAGATTGTAGACATGGAAACCAAACTGGTATGTACTATGTAGTTTGTTTCTGTTTTAGTTTTGTTTATAAGGTTCTGTTGTATGAATCTTTGTGATCCTAATGTTCTTGAAGTTCAGAATTATCAAATATTTTACCTTTCTGGCCTTTACTTTTATCTTTTTAGTTAGATAATAAGTGAAAGCTCATTGGATTTACAGATTTTTAGTTAGACCATTGCCTTTTGTTTTCATATGGATGGCCTCTTATTATAGTTATGGTGCATAATTATATGGCCCAACATGTTATTTCTTTGTAGATGAAGTTAACCACTTAATTGATATTCATATATTTTTTATTTATTTTCTTTCCACAAATCTAATAAATTGGATTGAGTTTATACCATCATTGTTGGATTGTGCCAACACTATTGGACCAAGTGACCAACTCACCATTGTGAGAGTTGAGACCATGGAAACACCACTTTCATACCATTACAACCACCATGGCAAGCTTAGGTGTAACATTTGAATACCTGATGTATTTTTTATTATTGTGTTGGAAATGTAGAAAGTGATTTATTTGAGAGTTTTTGTTAATATATCTATGTAATTTTAGTTTGTGTTTGAAAGCTTAAACTGGTAGTGCAATATATTGATAAATCTCAAAATAAGTGAATTTTGGGAAAGTAGCACAAAATGAAATCTATGATGGTCTTGGTGCAGATTGTCTTAGATCCTTGAACGCGCCAATAGGCTTGTAGTTTGGCTGTATTAAGGTGTGATCTAACTAGTTGAGTTCTAGTTCTATGGTGAACACGGATGTAGATTTAAGGGTAGGCTTAGAGGATATATGAGTTAGCCGGTCTAAAAATCCAATCCATGTACGTGGTTAAAAGACCTCTTTAAGAGAAAAGCCAGAATGGGTAATAGAACATTGCTTTGGATCAAGAGTTCGCTATCAAAGACTTGTTTCCTTGTCTTTTTAAGCTTGAAACTCATAAAAAAAAATTCTTATTTCACAAAGGTTACAAAATAAATTCATCTAAAAGTCATTAACTTGGAGTTGGAGAAGAAAAAAGATTCACCATTGTGAGCAAATGGACCTGTGAGATAATCTGATTTATTTTGCAGCTTCGAATTTTCACTTCGAAAGGATGTTTGGAAAGGGAAGCCTCGGGTATATGATCAATAAGGACATGGATGCCAGCTGTGTCGCCTGTCCGGAATCTGACAAAAACATGACTGGCTTGCTATCAAAGTAGTTTAGTTCCACATGCATTCATGCTTGTATCATTGTTGCAAGCTTGACGATGAGACTCGGAGCACTTATTCCTTCGACGCCTGTATGGTAAACAAGTGTGGGATTGGTTATCATGATGGTGTGGGAGACTTCTCTGAAACTTCTTTTGTTCATTTTCTCATGACCAGCACTACCACGGCTTTCGTTTGTAGTTATCTATTCGATGTTTTGGTCCCTGCGGGCTGGTCGTTTAGTTGTGGTTTTAAAAAACGTAAAACGCCCTATATGGCTATATCATAGACGGTGGAAGATGTTAAAAGCTCAATTGTGCACGTCTATTCTCAATATGTCTAACTATCATTCTATATGTTGGTCTATGTAATGTCAATCTCCCTCTACGTTCTCATGAACCTTTGATTCTCAAGTGCTCTTGTAGTTTTGGTTGTAATCTGTCTGCACCGTTTTTCTCCTTGATCTATTTTTTTGTATTATTGTGTTTACACGTGTTTAATACAATGCATTCGTTCAAGTACTGGGCCGATTTGGCCGAAGTTAAATCTCTCTCTCTCTCTATATATATATAAATAATAAAGGGTTATATTATTAACGTCTAAATTTTACTAACGCATGCATGGTGTAATATATTATGTGACTTTGACATCATTTAATTGGTTTCATTTTATTTACTAGTTTTCTTCTAGATATATATAAAATTTTATATGATTCTAAAAATTGTCAACATTTTAATATAAATCTTATCAGAAATTTGAGCCGTATACTTAATTTATCGTATAAAAACATTCTCAAAAATTTTTTTTTTAAAAAAAAGATATAGTTGTTTCAAACTTGGGCCCAAAATCTCCAACTTGAGGGCCACGTTAACACTCACCTAGAGGCCCAGTAATAATCACTTATAAAACAAAATTATCTTTACATGTTTTCAAACCAAACAAATTAAAAGCAGAAGTTTGTAAAATCATCATAACCGCTGTAACAATTTCTCTTAGTAAGTTATTATTTTTCCCTTTTATATTTAATAATCGCAACAATATCATATTATTCGTTTAATATTCGTTCATCCATCGGCCTATATATACAAAGATCATGCATAATATTACTAACTAGTCTCTTGTTTATTTCGATAATAATTTAGGGTTTTGCAATTACATAGAATTATTATCACAATACGAATAGTTTCAGAATTGATTTATTTTAATACATTGTTAATTTCCTGCCTAAATGAGCATTATTAATCATAATATTATTATTATTATTATTATTATTGCAGTGGTGTTTAAATCCAGAAACGATCACAAGAAAGATAAAGAGCTGCAAGAAGCCCGTAAAGCCGGGATCGCGCCCGCCGAGGTTGATGAACATGGAAATGAGATCAATCCGCATATCCCTCAGTTTATATCACATCCTCCTTGGTATCTCAATAATACTGAAAAACCGGGTAATTTAAACCATCAAAGGAAACGAAAGCCGGATTCAAACGACACGAAACCAGCGAAAACAAGCAAAGCCGACAAATGCGGAAAGGTTGCGTGTGACAACTGTGGAGCCAAGACACATGCAACCAAATCCTGCGTGGAAAGAACCCGAAAACATGGAGCTAAATGGACCGGTAAAAACATAGCACCTGATGAGGTAATCAAGACCAACGAGAGCGATTACGAAGGTAAACGTGACCGGTGGAATGGATACGACGTGGCGTTATATTCTTATATGGTTGAACAACGGTATGAAGCTCGAGATGAAGCTCGTGTAAATTATTTAAAAGATGAGAAGTTAAAAAAGCTTGACGAAGCGAAAATTGATGAGAGCAATGAGATAAATTTTGGTAAAGTGGAGAAACGCGTACGGACGACTGGCGGTGGGTCCACGGGGACTGTTAGGAATCTTCGTATACGAGAAGATCCAGCAAAGTATCTGCTTAACCTTGATGTGAATTCGGCCCATTATGACCCGAAAACGCGTTCCATGCGTGAGGATCCGCTTCCCGAAGCGGACCCGAGTGAGAAGTTTTATAGTGGGGATAATGAAAATAGAATAAGTGGTGAAGCATTGGAGTTTAAGAGGAATATGTATGTTTTGGAAGCCTTTAATAAAGTGCATATGCAAGGTGCACCTTCACAAGCTGAGTTAGTTTGTAAAGATTATATTATTAATCAAGAAAAGGTGAAATGTAAAGTGAAGGGGGTGATTTTGGAGAAGTATGGAAACGCGGGGGCTGAAGATGAACTTCCGAGAGAGCTGTTGTTGGGTCAAAGTGAGGTGGAAGTCGAGTATGATCGCGCGGGTAGGATTATTAAGGGGCAGGGAGTGGCTGTTGTGAAGGGTAAATATGAAGAGGATGTTTATGTTAATAATCACACGGATGTTTGGGGTTCGTGGTGGAAGGATCATCGATGGGGCTACAGGTGCTGCAAGCAATTTTTGAAGAACAGTTACTGCACCAGTGCTGCTGGAATCGCGGACCATATGAACTAATGGTCATAGTGTGATAGTGTTGGTTTGATGGTTTTTTAGTAATATGTTGGTAGTTAAATCTGCTAGTTGATATTTGTTTTGGTTTTAAGCTTGAACCATATGAGCTTTGGTTTTCTAGTTACTTGCTAATACTGAATTTAACTTTTAAATATCTGATAAAATGGAACAACGAAATGCGTTTTATAAAAAAAAAAGATGTTTTGTGATATATACTTCTGAATTTTAATTGTTAAAATTATATTTATGAAGAAATAGTTTTTAGTGCTATGTAGATACGTATAAAGTATCATGATATAAATTGAACCACCTTAAACAATTAATAACAAGTGATTAACGTTCAGATGATTACCATACACAATATCCGTTATATGAGATATATATTTTTTTTATTAAAATCTAACTTTTATAATAACTTGTGGATAAACCCACCTTTTGCGGTAGAGACACAACACGAATTCAATTAGCATTGGTTTATTATAGTACCCATATAGCATTGGTTTATTACAGTACCCATATAGCATTAACACTCGCTATAACAATCTAAATAGAAATAATAAATAAATATATAAATAAATAGATAAACGCAAGATACGCCCAAAATGATATAGTTTATGTTGACCATCGAATATCAAAAACCCTACTGGTTACTTCTCATGTAGCATAACCGAGCACGATAAACCTACATTAAATTTTATTATGATACATCAGTCAACAAAATGAAAATAAAAGAAACTAAAGAAATAAAGCAAAGAAACTAAAGCTAAATAAATGTTTCTATCGGGGAAAGAAAAAAAAAAGCCTTGTAAAACATTAAGATTTAAATATAGGAACACAATGATTAGATGAATAAGTGGAAAACAATTGGTTTGCCTTTAATATGGGAAATTTTTCATCAACAGAATAAAGTCCTATTAAGGTAAAATAGATTTATCATATGTTGTCTAATATTGAAAATTTTGAATTGTTGGGGCCGAACTTTTATAGTGTTCCCTTTTAAAATAAAATAAAATCTGAACAGTGTTCCCTTTTATACTTTTTCTAATATATATATTCACATTTAATTAACCCCTATAACTTTTGTAAGCTATATTTTTATATTATAAACACCACATAATGACACAACCAACTAAATGTCATCTTCACCTAACAGGTAAATAAAAATCAGTCCAAACACTTTTCAAATTAACTATACAACAAGTTTCAAATGAATTATAGAATTCACGTGCAATCAAAAGTATATTCATAAGCATAAAGAGCTCAAACATTGGTCTTAGTCCTAAAATAAAACCCTTTAAAGTCGCATTTTGTTCAGTGACCGTCCCTTCATCACAACTCCTCATGGCCAGACTGAAACTCCTCCAGACGATCTCACGTTACAAAATCTTGCCGGCGCGAAACAAAAAGGACCAATGGGTCCAGAAGATGAAACCAGTGACCCCAAAGAATGGCTCATAAACGAGCAACGACGTCTAATGGACAAGTACAATGAGATGGTCAAACACAAAAAGTCAGCCGACTTAACACAACGGCTAGCGTTTGACAAGCAAAACGTTCATGGAACAAAAAGGGCGCGCGCGCCGGAAGATGGTCATTCCGTTCACACTGCACACACTGAGTTTAGTGATGAAGAAGTGCACAGCATGAGGAAGACGCGAGATACTCATGCAGGAGGCTCACAGCTCCGCGCGCACGTGAACATGGCGCCTGGAGCCAAAGCCGATCTGGATCTGCACATACCGTACAGCCCACCAGTTAGAGGGCAAGTGGACGTAACCACACCGTACAGACCAGCCATCTTGGTGAAACATTCAAAGTTCACTGAGCGCATCGCGAAGGCCCCCATTCAGCACAAAACCAAGATGCCAAGTGGTTTGGGCAAATATGACGGCACAACAGATCCAGACGATTTCTTACAAGGGTTTTACAACACTGGAAACCTAGAAAGCTGGACGATGCCAACAAGGTGTCACATGTTTGCTCGCTGCCTCACGGGCGCGGCGCGTGTCTGGTTCGAGAGCTTGCCGACTGGGCAGATCGATGGGTTCGAGGAACTATTGGAAAAGTTCCAAGCCCACTTCGTACAGCAGCGCAGACACACGCGCGACCCTGATGACATCATGCACTGCGTGCGCAAGAATGATGTAACGATTGAAGACTACATAACTCGTTTCAATCAGGAGTCTCTGGCAATCGGAGGTATTACTGAGCAACTCTTGCGCGTGGCCTTTATACAAGGCGCGCGTAGTGATCAACTCCGCCGAGCTCTCGTAAGTAGAGATGGCATGCCAACCACTTGGGCCAAACTAATGGAAGCATCGCGAGTCTTCGCGAGAAATGAAAAACAAATTGCCCAAGATAGGGCAAGAGAAAGAGCGCATCAAGCTGAGACACCGCGCAGCAACGAAAGAAGGGGCAAACAGAACTCTGTATGGTCCAGGTTGCAACCAACCAGTTTTTCTTCCGCAGAAAAGCAGGCGCAACCAAGCTCACCCCAGCCCCAAAAAGACGTTCGTAATCGCGGGGAGGGTGACAAGAGGGAAGGCGGCAGAGATCCTAACAGACCTCTGCCAAGAATATGGACTCCCCTCACTAAAACGCCTTCACAGGTGTTAAGCACTGAGAATGTCCAATTCAAAAGCCCCAAGCCACTACACTACAAGGGACCATCAGACAGTGGCAAGTACTGTGAGTTTCACAAGTCCACAGGGCACAACACTGATGCATGCCACCACTTGAAGGATGCAATTGAAAAAGATGTGAAATCAGGCAAGCTGGCTCACCTGGTAAAAAACTCAAGACCAGAAAATGAACAATCAGGAGCCTCAGCCAGCAAAAAGTACAAAAGAATCTGTGTAGCCGAGGGAGGAAGGCAAGGGCAAATATCAAAAAAGAGAAGCGCGCAAATCCAAGGAGATTGGCGCGAGCAACAAGTCATCTTCCCAAAAATCAGGGGAGGCCCTTCCATCAGCAGCCCTCTTGTCATCACTACACACATTGCTCATTATGAAGTGTCAAAAGTCCTGGTGGACACTGGCAGCGAATCAGACATCATGTATGAGCAATGTTTCAGGAAACTGGATCCGGCAGACCAAGCAAGGCTTGAAATTGTGAATGCACCAATCTCTGGTGTTTCGAATGAAATCATTCATCCCCTAGGTCAAATACAATTTGAACTAACCATGGGGGATGAAAAACACAAGCGAGCAGAAGTTGTCAACTTCTTGGTCTTGCCCACCACTTCTTGCCACAATATGATCTTGGGTAGGGGAACGATTGCCCAATTCAACGCCATACCGTCGCCAGCGCACGGCGCGTTAGGGTTCCCAACACCAACAGGTGTAACTTTTGTTTACCGAGATCATTTGTGTGCAGTGACAAGTACTCCGCGGGAAGGGAGAATGAAACTTCCAATGGCAAACAATGCGCCAGAGGAATGGATTCTCAACCCAAAATTCCCGGAGCAAAAAATCACAATTGGCGCTACGATATCAGACGACACGAGGTTGAGAATGAAAAGATTGCTCACAGCATATATGTCAGTCTTCGCGTGGCAACACTCTGATATGACTGGGGTTCCGTGAGACCTAGCGCAACATTCTCTCAACACCTTCAAGTCTGTAGAACCAATTGCTCAAAAGAAGAGAGTCATGGGGGATGAGAAGGCGAGAGCCATGAATGAGCAGGCTGAGGATCTATTGCGCGCAAACATCATCCGCCCGATACGATACCAGACATGGGTAGCCAATCCTGTGATGGTAAAGAAAAGTAACGGGTCGTGGAGGATGTGCATTGACTTCAAGGACCTCAACAAAGCGTGCCCAAAAGATTGTTACCCCCTCCCAAACATCGACGCAAAGGTGGACTCCGTGGCGCCATTCAAGCTCAAATGTTTCCTGGATGCCTACAAGGGCTATCACCAGATTCAAATGGCACCACAAGACGAGGACAAGACCGCCTTCAGAACAGACAAGGGTGTTTTTTGTTACACAAAAATGCCCTTTGGTTTGAAGAATGCGGGAGCCACCTACCAAAGACTTATGGATGCTGTTTTCAACGAGCAAATTGGAAGAAACCTAGAAGTCTACGTGGATGATTTGGTGATTAAAAGCAGGGAGGAAAAACAAATGCTCAAAGATATCGAAGAAACCCTTGGACGCCTAAAGGAAGTTAACATGAAGCTCAATCCGAGCAAATGCACTTTCGGCGTACAGGAGGGAAAATTTCTAGGTGTAATGGTCACCAAGGATGGTTTCAAGGTGAACCCAGAAAAGGTGGAGGCCATCCTTGACATGCCCTCGCCATCCACCATGAAAGAAGTCCAGAAGCTGAATGGTAGATTGGTTTCAATCAACAGGTTCCTAGCGAACCATGCAAGCAAATCTACCCCATTTGTCAACACATTGAGGAATTGCTTAAAGAAAAGCCAATTCAAATGGACTCCTGAGGCCGAGCAAGCTTTCAGAGAGATAAAAGAATGTTTGATAAATCTGCCCGCGCTCACAGCTCCACTTCCTGGTGAAACTTTGACATTGTATCTATCAGCAGGAGAGCGCGCCATCGGCGCAGTATTGTTGGTGGATCGCAAGGGAATCCAAACGCCAATATACTATGTGAGTCGGGTGCTGACAGATCCTGAGACGCGCTACTCCATCATGGAAAAGTTAGTTTTGTCACTAACACACGCGTCGCGCAAGCTTCATAGATATTTCAATGGTCATCCCATTGAAGTTCTGACTGGTTACAACATCCAGCAAGTCTTGCGGCGTCCCGCGCTCTCAGGAAGGCTGACAAAGTGGGCGCTGGAATTAGGTGAGCACACGATCGCCTATAAGTCCCGTCCAGCAATAAAGGGACAAGTCTTGGCTGATTTCATTGCAGAAGTCCCCGAAGGAAAAATTGAAGAGGCTCAGCGTGAGGCAGATCCTCCGCGAGCCAATGATGAAGAAAATGTTTGGAGATTGTTCACTGACGGAGCTTCAAACAACGAAGGATCCGGCGCAGGCCTCAAGCTGGTGGATCCAGAGAATCAGGAATATACTTACGCCATCAGGTTGGACTTCAAGAGCACCAACAATGAAGCTGAGTATGAAGCCCTGCTGGCTGGCCTGCGCATCGCGCACAAATTCGGAGTTAAAAAGCTAGAGGCCCATGTTGATTCATACTTGGTAGCAGCACAGGTCAATGGCCTTTATGATGCCAAGGAGAACACCATGCCTCTGTATCTAGAGCAGGCGAAAAAGCTCATCGAGCAATTTGACTGCTTCAGAATCATTCATATTCCGCGCAGTGAAAACAAATCTGCTGACGCGCTGAGCAAGATGGCATCAACCAGCTTCGATCACTTTGGTAAAGATGTCAGAGTAGAAGTAATGAGCAACCCGTCGGTGGGAGCGAAGTCTGTCCTTGTAACTCATACAACCCCTTCATCATGGATAACTCCAATAAGGGAATTCTTGAAGGAGGGAAAAGTACCGGACGATCGCGCACAGGCGAGGAAGATAAGACACAAGTCGCAAAACTATGAACTGCTTGATGGTACACTATATCGACGCTCTTATCTTGGACCGCTCATGAAATGCCTTGATGCGGAGGAAGCAAGCTATGTGATCAGAGAGATACACGAAGGAATCTGTGGAATACATGCTGGCCCGCGCATGGTGGTTGACAAGGCAATGAGCGCAGGTTACTATTGGCCAGGCATGTACTTGGACGCTTTAAAAGAGATCCAAAAATGCAAAGCGTGTCAGAGCTATGCGCCAAACACCATGCGGCCAAAGAACAACTTGATTCCGGTGACCTCCGCATGGCCTTTCCACAAATGGGCAATCGATATTGTGGGTCCCCTACCGCAAGCGCAAGGGCGAGTAAAATTTTTGGTAGTGGCAGTAGACTATTTTACAAAATGGGTTGAAGCCAAGCCACTAGCAAAAATCACAGCCGAAGCGATGAAGCAGTTTATCTGGAGCCACATCATATGCCGTTTTGGCTTGCCCATGGAAATTGTGAGCGATAATGGCAAACAATTCACGGACAAGAAGATATCCACTTGGCTCAAGGAATTACGCATCAACCAAATTTTCACTTCAGTATACCACCCTCAGGGGAATGGCCAAGTGGAGCGCGCGAACCAAAGCTTGCTGAATGGGCTGAAGAAAAGGTTAGAGGGAGAATCCCATTCTTGGGTTGACGAGCTACCTAATGTCCTGTGGGCGCACAGGACATTAAGCAAAACCAGCAATGGCGAATCCCCGTTCAGCCTAACCTATGGAACGGAGGCAATGATTCCAGCAGAAATTGGATGCCCATCCCATAGAGTGCTCATGATGAGCAAGATTGATAACGAGCGCGAAAGAAGGTTGGATCTCAACTTACTTGAAGGGCGCAGAGAGGCGGCTATCATCAGTGAAGCCAAATACAAGAAAAAACTGGAAAAATATTACAACCAGCGTGTGAAAGAATGCCACTTCAAGAAAAATGATTTTGTCCTTCGAAACAATGAAGCTAGCCACGCGATACCCCCGGGAAAAATGTCCCCCAATTGGGAGGGACCTTATCAAGTCTCGGAAGAATTGGGAAAAGGCGCATACGCTTTAAAAGATTTGAATGGAAAGAAGATCCCGCGCGCATGGAACGCGGCACAGCTTAGAAAATGTTTCATGTAAAAAATGTCAAGTTTGTAATCAAGGCTTTTTAAACCATTATGAATAATGATACGCGCTATCTTCTCTTAATGTGGATTCTATTACCTTTTGCATACATGTTTCACACTTCCCTTTATTAATTTTGAGCAATATGACAACATTGTATTGACATCAAAACGAAATAAAAACGAAGTAAAACATACATGCGCGAGCTTCAAGCTCAAACGCGTTAACGAGTCTTAACTCTAAAAACGTCAGGGCCTTAGCCCAATTCTATTACCTTTTGCATACATGTTTCACACTTCCCTTTATTAATTTTGAGCAATATGACAACACTGTATTGACATCAAAACAAAATAAAACGAAGTAAAACATACATGCGCGAGCTTCAAGCTCAAACGCGTTAACGAGTCTTAACTCTAAAACGTTAGGGCCTTAGCCCAATAATGTGAGCCTTAGCTCAAATCACTCACAACATCCATCCTACATACTGCGCTGCCTGACCATAAAAATACCTAAACACAACTAAGGCAAAACAAATGCCAAAACATAGTTGTTAAGGTCTCAGGTCGAGGTCGCGCATGCAATTGTAATGGATATCTGAGCAACACATATTGATACGTAAAGGCTAAAAAACTCATAATTCCATATAATAAATGCGCGATAACGTCACGCAAAAGAGGAATAATGAAAACGCCTAGGCACGTGTCAACATAATCAAGATATGGCAAAATCACTTACAATATGACAAGGTTTAAGTATAATAATTTCCTTACAACCTTGTTCTTATTTCAACGTGCAAGCATATCTTATATTCAACAAGCAAACATGCAATATAAAGAGATGAATGGGGAATGCGCAAGATGCGAAGAAGGGAAAAACAAAATTTCATTCCAAAGCATTGAAATTTACAAGTTTACAAGATGATAAGATACAAACTACAAATAAAAATAAAGAACATGAAGGGCTTCTTAAGTCTCCACGTCGACGTCAGCCTCTTCATAGTCCTCATCACCGCCCTCAGCATCTGGCGCAGCCCGCTCCTCGTCATCTCCAAACTGACCATAGTCAAGTTCTTCGTCCTGAATGGATTCTTCTATCACAATAGTGTCAGGAGCGGATCCTTTGGCCACGCCAGAGCCGCTAGCAGGGGCAGCATGCCCCGCGCCATCATCGCCGCCACCAGCCCCCTCGCACTCGTCAAGTAATTTCTTTAGCGAGCTGAGATCGGGCTGGTCAGCAAGTGCGGATATCTGCAAATCATAAGGAAAAATATGAGTACAAAAAGACTTGGAAAATAAGTCAAGGTAATCTCATTAAGGTTAAAATACCTGCGCAAGGATGGGAATGGGAGTATTCAAATACTTCTCCCCCATCTGGGCCATGTCCGCGCAGGCAACGTCGCTCTGATAAGGGTAGTCGGATGGGTTCTTCTTCAGCATCCCATATTCATAGCCATCCTTAAACCCTTCAGTTCGACCCACCAAGCGCGCGGCAGCGTTGCAATCCATCACAAGGGCCTGAAACTCGTCTGAGTATTTCATCGCGTAAGCGCAACGAGTCACACCCTGTGAGATTAGCCATTGGCGATCCTGCGCGAGGGAAGCAACAAACGTCTCAAGAGCAAGAATCTGAGAGTTTAACAACTCAACAGTTTCCTTAGTCTGTTTCAGCTCCTCTTGGTCGGACGCTGCTGCCGCCAGGGCTTCTTCCTTTTCCGCTCGCGCAAGATCGAGTGCTTCCTGGCTAGACGCTGCCGTCGCCAAGGCTTCATCTTTTTCGGCCTGCGCGGCCGCCAGCTCCTTCTTCAGGCGGGCAACCTCACTCTCCAGTGATGATTTGTCAGTTATAGACTGGACAAGAGCTTGGTCGCGCGCCTCCGCGTCCAGCTCCAAGTCGCGCACTCTACGCGCGTACTTGGCAGCGTCCGCCTCGGCCGCCTGCAGCTTCTCCCGCGCAGCTTGTAGCTCATGCCCGCGCTTCACGAAAGCGGTGTTGGCACTTGCCCTGTTCTCACTGAGCTCTGCTTGGAGCTTCTCAGCTCTCTCTCGAGCATCAGAAAGATGCCAAGCAGATACTTTAGCCTCTTGCTTGGCTTCCGCAAGAGCATCACGTACCTTTACGTAATCATAGCGAAGCTCTTGGGAGGCAGCAAAGAAAGCCGACCCAGCAAACAGATGATCTTTGAGCAAGTCATCGCGAGCGCGGGCCTCCTGAAACCTCCTTTCAGCTGGAGGCACAGAATGAGCCCAGAAGTCCTCACACACACCCATGGACTGAAATGAGCTGTCCTCAGTAATGTTCCATCTCGGGCGGTAGATGTGATCGGCTTCCTGCAAACACAAAGTAATGATCTAAGTCATCAAAACACTAATATGAAAGTCCGCGCAGCGGAGCAAAAACGAACCTGTAACTGCGGGGATGAAGCAGAAAAGTCAGCGCCAGCCCCACCAGAAGGCTGCGCCGGAAACTCTCGTGGCGCTGCAGGGCTGGCGCGGCCGCCGTCGGAGTCTTCAACTTCAAACTCCTCATCCTCCTCTGAAACAGGCCTTTTCTCCTGCGACCTAGAACCAAAATCATGCTCGCGATGAGGGCTGTGCGCAGGAGGAGGTGAGGGAGGTCTAGACGCCGCCAGGTCGGCGCGTAAAACGGCCTCCTGCTCCTTAGTAATCCCGATGAGGGGAGATTCAGCGCTTGCAGGAGCAGGAGCAGAACCAACGGCGCTGGCACCGGCGCCAGGAGTGCCGCTAGCAGCTTGCACGCCAGCAATGACTCCTGTGAAAAAATCAACAAAAAGAAATGGTTCATGACTTGATCTAAAAGAGTCAGAAAATAAAAGCATAATACGTACCTTGGCGCAACTCCGTTCGCGAGGCAAACATCGCCATGAAGTCCATTCTACCCTTTTTCGAGGTAAAACAGGGGACTTCGAAGCGACCTCCGGCGCAGCCTCGGCATCTTGTTGCGCTTGAGGTTGATCCACCAAGGTCGCCGGCTCTACAAACATTTGAGTGAGCAAAGATTCATTAGTAATTCTATCAGAATCGCGCTCATAGAACCATAAAAGATAAGCAAAGGATAAGCAAAGTATACCTGTCGAAGGCGCAACGCCGCTTCCCTTTTCCACCGCGCGAAGGGAGGAGGTAGCAGCACCATACCGCGTGTGGACAGGAGGTCTGCCCACTTTTTGAGGCAGGGAAGACAAGGGAAACTTGGAGGGAAACTCCTGGGTTTTCTCAAATCCCCTCGCCTGAGTAGGAGGATCCTGAACAACAGGGGCGTCATATTTCTTCTGTTTCTTACTGGCCCCTGCGCCAGTTTTCCCTTTAGCTTTACGCTTTAGTTGGGGCGCCTCCTCCTCCTCTTCCTCTTCCGCGAGCTCCAGCTCGTAGTTCTCAAGCGCGTCTACAATACGTGCAACAGAAGTGTTAGCCAAATTTGGTATTATAAAGGAAAATGCATAAGTACAAAGGCTTACCAGGCGCGTCGCTGTCGAAGAGAAATCCCAGATCAACAGGGATGGACATGTCATCGAAGCGATCGGGGAAGCCAACCTCCCCAGCGCCCAGCGCGACGGAGCCACCCTCCATATGCTCATCATAGGCGGCGTGGACATACTCCTTGCTGACTGCACAAAACAAGTCAAATGATATCAGCAAAAAGAATTATATTCGCGCAGAAGTAATGCAATGAGATTAACTTACACAAGCCGTCAACTTGGATAACGGGCTCAGTCGCGCTGTCAGCCCACCTCCTGCTCATACCAACCCCCACCAGTGCCTCCTCGCAAATCTTCTTGGCGGGGGATGGTTCGGCAGTCAACTTTTTAACCCAGGCGCCAGTTGGGTTCTTGAAGACACCCACATCCGCAGGCGCAGAAGAGATCGCGCGCATGGTCATGCGGATGGGGATCACACCAGCCCTGATATAGAAAAACCTCTCAGACCAGTCATGAAGGCTCTTGAATGAAACAGTGCAGCACTTGACCTTCTGACTGCGAGGAATAAACGAGAACCAAGAATCTTGGATCTTGGGCTTATAAAAAAACTGAAAGCGCCGAGGGGTGGGCTCCTCGCGCTGAGATTTGCACATGAACTCAAAATGAGTCATGCGCACAAGTCCAAACGGATGGACTTGGGATATATGAATCCCATAAAACCTAAGCACCGCACCCAGAAACCTTGTCATCGGGAGACGAAGGTTGCAGTGGGTGAAAAAATGGCAGTAAAGGGATATATAGCCGGTAGGCGGGTCCGCCGCCGTTTGCCCGGCCGCCGGCAACATGCAGCCATACTCAGGGAGAAAACCCTGAGTATCGATAAGGCTGTCAAGATCGGCCTGCCTCAGTTTGCAGGGGATCTCATCCCACTTCTTCACTGCCTTGGTCCTCGCAACATCCTCCGATGAGGCCTCAGCAGCCTTCTTCCCCTTGCCGGTCTTCTTCAACGTAGACATTACTAACGATTTAACACGGCGATGGATAGGGGAGATTGTGTTGTCTGAGCTATCAGACATACAATTGTAAAAACGGACAAAGGATGATCTGAAGAACAGAGATCTGGAAGCAGAAGACAGCTAATCGGAATAGAATGAAAGAAAGGAAAGCTTTGAATAAAACAGCAAAGAAGATGAAGAATAAAAACTCTAAGGGCTTGCTTTTATAGGCCCAGGAGAGAGAAAACTTGGTATTGAACGGACTTCACGCGCCTCCACTCGCAGGTGTAAGCCAACGCGAGCGCGACACCTGTCCCTGACACTGTGTGAGGGGACACGAAAAGAAACTATACAGGTGCTGCCAGAGTTCACGCGCCACCACTCGCAGGATCGGACCAACGCGAGCGCGACACGTGTCCCTGACACTATGTGAGGGGACACGAAAGGCAACTGTAGCACCTCGAGCACACGAAAGGTCTGACACGTCTCCATCACTGACGCATGTCAGCAACAACCAACCACGTACAGGGACGATTCGTTTTCAACCAAAAGGATAGAATTTCGCGCAACGATGAATAATAAGAAGAAAAAGACAAACCCCTACTAAAAGAGCAAACTACTAAGTCTAATATCTATCTTACCTCGCTCGCGCGAGACAAGACACACATTAGACTGGGGGGGCTTGAAGAGGTATGTACCCGCCTCAACACCGAGCGAGGCGGGTCAACCCACAAGATATGGACAAGAGGCTTGAAATCAAGACATTATGAAGGCACAAAGCCCAAACCTACGCGCATGGCGCATATCACATATGCTCACGCATATCACATATGCTCAGGCATCATATGCTCAGGCACCACAGATGCTCAGGCATCACATATGCTCACGCATCACATATGCTCACGCATCACATATGCTCACGCATATCGCATATGCGCGTGGCGCATCCGTGCGTGGCGCATCCGCGCGTGGCGCATATCACATGCTCGTGCATATCACATCTGCGCATGAAACATCTGCGCGTGAGAATAAAGAGAAGACCTCGCGCATCCTCAGGATAGGCGCGTATCACACATGCACATAATCAACCTCGTCCTTATCCAAATCAGGATTAGGGCAACCTTGATTGTGCACGTCAGACAACCTTCCAGAAGGTATCTTTTTAAGGAATAAGAATATGCTGATGTTGACAGCTGCCAATGAAGGGTGGACAACTCAGCAAAACCCATGTGCTACCACGTGATTATAACCAATGAAAAAGCACCAGGTGTCCCAGAGGACACGTGGCGCAAAGCAATTGGAGGAGGCCAACAAGGCCCTAATTGGGTTTGAGCCCAATCATTGGAAACCCTAGCACTATAAATACCACATCAACTCCACAAGGAAGGGATCATCCAATTACACACAATTACAGAGTATTCAGCTATTAAGCAATACATTCCATTTCCTTACTCTCATATTATCTTCTCCTACAAACACTTATTCTCACACCGGAGGGTTACCCCAAAGAGGACCCCTCTGTCCCTTTCTGAGGGGTAAGTTTACGGTGCTGTTCATTTTGTAGGTGGAAGAATCCAGATCCCAGAGATCCATCGGTGAAATAGCATAATCACACCCGAGAAAAGTAGATCGTCTACCAGCGAGTCGATCCACGTCTCTTCAAAATGGAACAACGAAATGCGTTTTATAAAAAAAAAAAGATGTTTTGTGATATATACTTCTGAATTTTAATTGTTAAAATTATATTTATGAAGAAATAGTTTTTAAGTGCTATGTAGATACGTATAAAGTATCATGATATAAATTGAACCACCTTAAACAATTAATAACAAGTGATTAACGTTCAGATGATTACCATACACATTATCCGTTATATGAGATATATATTTTTTTTATTAAAATCTAACTTTTATAATAACTTGTGGATAAACCCACCTTTTGCGGTAGAGACACAACACGAATTCAATTAGCATTGGTTTATTATAGTACCCATATAGCATTGGTTTATTACAGTACCCATATAGCATTAACACTCGCTATAACAATCTAAATAGAAATAATAAATAAATATATAAATAAATAGATAAACGCAAGATACGCCCAAAATGATATAGTTTATGTTGACCATCGAATATCAAAAACCCTACTGGTTACTTCTCATGTAGCATAACCGAGCACGATAAACCTACATTAAATTTTATTATGATACATCAGTCAACAAAATGAAAATAAAAGAAACTAAAGAAATAAAGCAAAGAAACTAAAGCTAAATAAATGTTTCTATCGGGGAAAGAAAAAAAAAAGCCTTGTAAAACATTAAGATTTAAATATAGGAACACAATGATTAGATGAATAAGTGGAAAACAATTGGTTTGCCTTTAATATGGGAAATTTTTCATCAACAGAATAAAGTCCTATTAAGGTAAAATAGATTTATCATATGTTGTCTAATATTGAAAATTTTGAATTGTTGGGGCCGAACTTTTATAGTGTTCCCTTTTAAAATAAAATAAAATCTGAACAGTGTTCCCTTTTATACTTTTTCTAATATATATATTCACATTTAATTAACCCCTATAACTTTTGTAAGCTATATTTTTATATTATAAACACCACATAATGACACAACCAACTAAATGTCATCTTCACCTAACAGGTAAATAAAAATCAGTCCAAACACTTTTCAAATTAACTATACAACAAGTTTCAAATGAATTATAGAATTCACGAGCAATCAAAAGTATATTCATAAGCATAAAGAGCTCAAACATTGGTCTTAGTCCTAAAATAAAACCCTTTAAAGTCGCATTTTGTTCAGTGACTATCTCAGAGGTCGGTAAGAATTCTTACACTATAATACTACTAAAGAAAACACTTTCACAAAGAACGACCGGCTCTTGTAACGCTAGGGTAGGTCCGACATTGATTTTGTCATCAAAAGAGCAAGAATATAGGATACGAATGGAATGGATATGGGATGAGATTGGATTATTTAGTTCTCATATATAATTAGCTAATTAAAAGATAGTGTCTCATACTTATCGTGTATTCATTAGTCATCATCTATTATGCATCTAGGTTTCCCCATGAGAAAACATATCAGTTTATGATCTTATTCGACTAGAATTTACCCATTGTTAATTTATGATCTCATGCTTAATACTTTCCTTATAATTTTCACAAATAGGTTTTAATTAAGTTTGCAAAAGTTATACGATGACCCTTTGAGCTTTTCTAAGAGTATAAGGATCATAAAAAAATCCCTAAATTTTTAAGGTATAAACATTTATACTTCTATTTGCAACGGCTATCAGTTAATCAAACTCTTAAATCTACACAATTCTTTATAATAGGATTCAAACCCTTAACTTAACAGTGAGGGACGACATCACTACATATACCACTAGGCTAGACATGGACAATGCTTGTGTTTAGTAAGCTGACAATCATAAAAGTAAAAACCATAAAATATATGTTACATAATAAGAAAAGAAAGATCGGAACCGGATAGAAAATATTAATATTTTTGTATTCAACCTTTTTAGAAATAAAATATTTTCTTTAATGGCTAGCACGAACCTTGTAATTCTACTTTTACCATTCTCCAGTGGCGGAGCCGCATTCAAGTCACCGGGTTCGGCCGAACCCGGTCCATTTTTCGGTTTTATATACAACTTATAGGTACGATTTAACGAGCGAACTCATTCTTTTTCGGCGAACGAACCCATTGTCACGAAATCTCTGTTAACATTTCACAGTTCGCCGGTGAAAAAACAAAAACTTGAATTTTAAAGAGAGACAACGATGTCGTTTTCTTAAGCTTTGAGTACATGTCATTTAGATTTAGGGTATCCATGGAGAAGAAGATGATATGAGGAGAAGTCTTTTCAATTTCTTTGCGTTCACAAAATATATGTCCAGACAAATATTGTTTTAATAATAATAATATAAGTAGTACCGTATTTTGTTTAATGACGTCATCATTTCATTGATCTATATTTATTTTTATTATTTTTAACGGCTAAAGTATTATTAAAAAACTCCAATGCTTTACAAGAAGCTTGAAACAAAGGAACGTACAACACCAAAATTCATTTTTTTTAAAATGCACAATTACACTAACTCGACCAATCAAATTACTCTCGTCCCCCCCCCCCCCCCCCCCTCCCATTTTTATCCATAAGAATATAATCCTTTAATTTTGATTTCCTCCATCATCAGTTTAAAAAAATATTCGAACTAATCGTATATGTAGCGGTTATATAAAAAATGCTTGCATTTTTTATATTGAAAATAAGTTCTTTCTAATAGTCGCAGTCGAAGATTTTATGCTTCGTTTTGAATACATGAATACGCGTATGGAACAATTATAATATGTAAACATTTTTATTTAATTTGACTTTGTATTTTATTTTAATGTTTAATTAATTTAGGTTTTTAATAAACAGTTATTACAAAGCTATAATCGTTGATTTAATCGAGTTATTGAGAGTAATCGGGAGGTATTAATTAAGCATCTGGTTTGACTACGAGGCCTTACTGGTAGGTCATCCTCTCAGTGTTTTTAAATCAATTAGCGATTGTTTATTGACCGATTCTTGCATTTAAAATATCGAATTAGATTAACCAGCTTTATTGTTGTTATTATTATTATTATTTTCTAATCTTAATTGTTTTGTGTTTGCTCTGTATAGATATTATGTTGGTAGTTAACCAGCTTATAAGCCTTAGGAACACTCGAATAATATAGTTTTGTAATCACTTATGGAGGTTTTCAAAGTTAAAACCCTAAATCGATTTACAAACTCGCCTTGTAGTTTACGTTTTTTTGCTTTGTTTTGAGTGGTAAGGAGCTTGATGAACTCGTTAGGCACTAGTCGGGCGGTAGGGTACCGAATAGCAGTTAATCGGATTGGAATTTTATGTGTTTTTTTTTCAAACTTATATAGTTTTATATATACCACAAAAAATTGTTTTCTTTTATTTGTGCTCATGCATATGGTTTGTGGAGCCGGGAAGCAACCTCTCTATCCTTTGGGATAGAGGTACGGTTTGCCTACAACCCACCCTCCTCAGACCGTGCTAACAGCTTTGCTATCGGTGGGATTTTTACTGTGTATGCTTGTTGTTGTTGTATATACCAAAAATTTTATAAACTTATTAATCGGATTGGATTAATAAGTATAAGTTTCCATTGCTTCTTAGAGTTTGACTGATTTTGAGCGATTTTGATTGACTTTGTCTGATTAGCGATTTTATGGGCCAATTAGGTGAAATCGAATCGGTAGCATGCCCATTTGCGATTAATCGGAGATTAACTGGCGACTAATCGCGATTTTCACAACCATGCCAGTTAGCCTTTTCTAGGAACTTTGATTATGCTAGTCTTATGCTAATTTTATCTTTGTTATTTGATCTTCTTCATACTATATTGGTTATTTGATCTTTATACAAGATTTATGTTAATTTTATCTGTTAAACAGTCATATATCTGTTGATTTCAGATTTGATCTTTCTGTAATGGACGAAACAAAAGTTATTGGAGAGGGTACAGCTACAAATGGTGAAGCTTCTGCAAATGTACCAAATGAGGAATCCGTTTCAGGTGCCACGGTTCCAGTAGTTAAAACATCCGATGAACCTAAAACCGAACAAGAAACCGTAGTAAAAACAAAAATTGAAGATGAGGTACTACCAACAGAAAAAGATGGTCCCAAAAGCAACTCACTTGTTCAAGAATCACCAGCTTTATCACCAAGTCCATCAGAACCATCTGCGCAGAAACCAATTGATGCTACTGTTGAAAGTAATGGCAGTCGTTTAATGGTGTCCAGTAATTCACCGCCTGTCAAACAACTCAAGAACACGAGCTCGAGAATAGGCGATATTGATACAGCTTCACCTTTTGAATCTGTTAAAGAAGCCGTTTCCAAGTTTGGTGGCATTGTTGACTGGAAAGCCCACAAAATCCAAACCGCCGAGGTATAACTTCTGCAACCTATAAAATCACAATGTTTATTTCATCATTGAAAGGTATTTTAGATATTATTTACGTGGCAGTGCAGAAACGCAAGTATATAGAACAAGAACTTGTGAAAACAAACGAGGAGATTCCATTATTAAAGAAAGATTCCGAGGCAGCCGAAGAAGCCAAACAACAAGTATTAAAGGAATTAGACAGCACTAAAAGGCTTATTGAAGAACTAAAACTGAATCTTGAACGAGCACAAACTGAAGAAAATGAAGCAAAACAAGACTCTGAATTAGTCAAACTAAGAGTTGAAGTAATGGAGCAAGGAATTGCTGATGATTCCAGTGTTGCAGCAAAGGCACAGCTGGAGGTTGCACAAGTTAGACATGCAGCTGCAGTTGCGGAGCTGGCAAGTGTAAAAACTGAGCTTGAAAGCCTTCGTAAAGAGTATGATTTACTCGTTTCTGAAAAGGATATAGCTGTTAAAAAGGCTCGTGAAGCAGCGTTAGCATCAAAAGAAGTTGAGAAAAAGGTTGAAAACTTAACGATTAAACTCATGATGACAAAAGAATCTTTAGAGTTAACACATGCTGCTCATTTAGAAGCTGAAGAGCATAGAATCGGGGCTGCAATGGCACGCGAGCAAGATGCATTAAACTGGGAGCGTGAACTGAAACAAGCCCAAGAAGAGATTGACAAAGTCAACAACGAGATTGACTCGATCGAAGACCGAAAGTCCAAACTAGAAACCGCTACAGCTTTGCTTCACGACTTGAAAACCGAACTAGCGGCTTACAAGGAGTCAAAATCGAGTCAAGAAGATATCAACAATCCTAATAACGAGATTCAGTCAGCAAAGAACAATGTTGAAGAAGTGAAACAAAACATTACAAAAGCAACCGAAGAGATCGATTATTTAAAAATGGCGGCAGGTTCGTTAAAAACCGAGCTGGAGAAAGAAAAGGCTGCCCTTGCCGCCATTAGGCAGCAGGAAGGGATGGCGGCGGTGGTGGTTGCGTCTCTTGAAGCAGAACTTAACCGAACGCGATCAGAAATCGCGCTTGTGCAAATGAAGGAAAAAGAAGCCCGTGAAAAAATGGTTGAGTTACCAAAACAGTTGCAAAAGGCGGCCCAAGAAGCGGATGAAGCAAAATCAATGGCCCAAGAGGCCCGTGAAGAGTTAAACAAAGTTAAAGAAACAGTTGAACAAGCTAAAGCGGGAGCGAGTACAATGGCGAGTAGATTACTTGCAGCTCAAAAGGAAATAGAAGCAGCAAAAGCTTCAGAAAAGTTAGCTTTGGCAGCCATTGAAGCACTTCACGGGACAGAAAACAAGCCTGAATCGGGAGTTACACTTTCGTTAGATGAATATTATGAGTTAAGTAAGAAAGCCCATGAAGCAGAAGAGGCGGCTAACTTACGTGTGGCTGAAGCAATCTCACTTATTGATGTAGCAAAGGAGTCTGAGTCAGAGTCTGAGTAAACTTGAACAGTTGACTTCAGAATTAGCTTCAAGAAAACAAGCACATGATGCTGCATTATTAAAAGCCGAGAAGGCGAAGGAAGGAAAGTTGGGCGTTGAACAGGATTTGAGGAAGTGGAGAGCTGAAAATGAGCAGAGGCGGAAGTCAGGGCTCGGGGTGGGCCCGAGAGAGAGTTTTGAAGCGGTGAAGAGTTTTAACACTAGGCCCATTAACCAGTCAAGCCAGAACCCGAGGCCTGTTGTGAAGACAGCTTTACCTGAAAGCAATTATAACAGTAGCAATAACACAGCGGAGTCTTCACCCGAGGTGAGGAGTTTAAAGAAAAAGAAGTCGTTGTTTTTCCCTCGGATTCGCCCTGCTTGCGGTGCGCGCATATAATGTATATATGTGTGAACCCTCGGGTGGGCAAAAGTAAAATTGCACTAATTTTAACGTTATTTTACTAATCTCGTGAAAATAACGTTAAAAGTGGCAGAAGGTTAATCAGGCATCATGTGGTGGCGTTGATAGCCGAAAGACAATGGTACATGCACCAATCAGCCGGATCCAGTCTTATAAGAGTTGCATGAGATTGCTTCGGGCTTTGCACGGCTTACAACTCCGACCGAATATGCCAAGTCAGGACGAGTTTGTAAAAGGTACCGGAGACACCAGACAATCTTTCGATATCTCATAGCATCAAAATCTTCTTCGTCTTTAAATTTAGAAACTTCTATACTCGGATCCAGTCTCGCTTTTAATATGCTCCGAGCCGTATCCAATATCGTGCGGTTCCGCCTCTCGACAACACCGTTTTGTTGAGGCGTATATGGAGTGGTTAAATGCCGAATAAAACCCTCGTTTTTAGAGAACCGATTGAAATCACGAGAAGTAATTTCTCCCCCTCGATCGGTTCGAAACGTCTTGATTTTCTCACTATTATCTGCTTCCACTATGACTTTAAATCGCTTGAAGGTATCAAACGCTTCACTTTTTTCCTTCAACAAAAAAGTCCACATGAAACGTGAAAAATCATCAATCAAGACGAACACGTACCTATTTCCGGCTATAGTACTAGGAGTAATGGGCCCGCATAAATCTCCATGGATTAGTTCCAAGGCTCGGGTTGCTCTGAAAGTTGCCGACTTCGGAAACGGTTTTCTTGTTTGCTTCCCGACTAAGCACGAGTCACAGATTTGATTTTCTTGATCAACTTTTGGCATTCCAACGACCATATTATTTTTTACCATTTGTTTCATAGACTCGAAATTTAGGTGTCCTAGTCTCGCGTGCCAAAGCCAATTCTCGTTATCAATCCGGGCTTGTAAACACACGGGTTTCCCCGTCTTTAACTTAATTGTATAAAGACGATTCTTGGATCGAGTAATGCGCATCAACAATTTACCTTGATCATCATACATCAACAAGTAATCGTCTTTTATACGAATATCACAACCACTTTCTGTTGCTTGCCCAAGACTAATAATATTACTTTGTAAACTAGGAATATAATAAATGTTGGTCATATAATTGTTGCTCCCCCGTTTTACCGACTAGCAATATCGACCCTTTCCTGCAAATATCAACATAAGACCCATCTTCAAATTTAACTTCGCCACCAACACACTTATTTAATTCGGAGAAAAAAGATAAATTACCCGTCATATGGTTGCTCGCTCCTTTATCCAAATACAACAAGTCTTGTTCGTTCGAACCACCCTCGTAATCTTTTGGTAAATTATCTGTCATATGGTTGCTCGCTCCATTCAAGTCCTGGATTGTTAATCAAACACCAACTAAACGAATAACTCTCGTTTATATTAATCAGAAAATATAACT
The DNA here is from genome assembly GCF_021521415.1 of Bidens hawaiensis. Taxonomy (NCBI): domain Eukaryota; kingdom Viridiplantae; phylum Streptophyta; class Magnoliopsida; order Asterales; family Asteraceae; genus Bidens; species Bidens hawaiensis. Next base: position 52,931 of record NW_027496380.1, on the reverse strand, counting down.
CTAAAAACTGATTACAAACCCTCAAACTCTAACTCGGTTTGACTCTTGATGAACCCTAACTCGGTTACACCAAACTCACCCTAGATGAACCCTAACTCGGTTACGTCTCGTGTGTGTCTCCAGATGAACCCTAACTCGGTTGCACCTCACGCCACACTTTTCACCAGATTACAAAACTTGAGAAAAAAAATCACACGGTCACCTTCCAGCCTTGTCAAAGTTTGAATGACTCCACCTCGATATGCGTGCTTCTCTACAAACAAGTTCTTAACAAGACAAATCAACCAAAATCCTCACTACCGGATGCCGACCAAAATTTCCTCACGTCACAAGAAATCAGCAGGTCTTAACGAACGCCACAAGTTTCGCCGGAATTCCTCACGTCACAGTTTTCCGATTGCAGCGGCTCCGATGATGAACGCAGATGGTGTGTTGAAGGCCGGTGGGAGTTCCCTCAAGTCACAGGTTACTCTGACCTTCACTTACACAGGTTCGACCTTCACGTCGGTTACCGGGTTTGATTTTGTCGATTAGGTTGTTCTGAACACAGGTCCGATTGTAAGAGCTCTGATACCAATTAATGGAATTGGTGCTAGGTATCGAACACGAACTCGCACACTAACACGAATATTATTATTGAGAAAGTTCACAAAACTCAATTACCCAAATTACAATCTCTAAATCCCAAAGCACCGGTATTTATAATCTAACCTATCACGTTTAGACTACAACTAGGATTGCTAAATAATATGACATAATAATTATACTAACAATTAAATCTAAGCACATTTCATTGTTTATAATTATCCACTTCATATTTAAATCATGTTACTTAACCTTGCACGCTAAGTAACGGTCTTGAACCGAAATTCCCAACAACACCACCCCCCCCCCCACCGGGTAAGTGATCCATAGTCGTGTATGTAGACTGTGTTATTTATTTAAGACATGAAGTTAAACTATTACTAATTTTTTATAACTTGTTTTAAAAACATGCAAGAGGAAGAAAGATGTGTATCTTTTATTGCTTTATTATGTCATCAAATCATATCAATGATCCTTACAACCATAAAAGCAATAAGTCTACAACATTATGAGCTTATCAAAAGCAAGAGCACAATGGGTGATTACACATTTACCCCTAACAAAAACAGGTCAGGAGGAGACAAAAATGAGAAGTGTGAGAAGAATTTGTGATCACACAAATAATCTCTTAATAAAAAATTCAAAAAAAATAATTAAAAAATTATAACTCAAAATATAAATAAAAAACGAAAAAAACAAAAAAAAAGCCAAAATATTTCCCACGTCATTCCCGTGAAAAAAAACGACGAAAAAGCACAATGTCGAGAAAAATGACACAATGATAAATAAAAAAAAACACAATAGGTCGCAAAATTTAACACAATGTCGAACAAAACATAACACAATGTTGAGTAATATAACACAATATCAAGAAAAAAAACACAATGATAACTAAAAAGACACAATGATATTTTTTCCTCAACATTGTGTCTTTTCCGAGTTTTTTTTTTCTGAGATAGAGGAAGACGGTGGAAACATTTTTGCGTTTTTACATTTTTCATTTTTTTATTAAACTTTGAGTTATGATTTTTTTTATTAATTTTTCATAAACTTTTTAGGGTTTTTTTCTTTGCTAGAAATCCTTCCCATTTTTTCAATTTTTTCCCCTTTTGTAGAATAATTTGACCCTAATGTTCAACCATTTATTAAATTAAAGAAAATCTATTTCAAAAATTACAAAGTGGACATAATCATAAATTTTAAAACTTCAGTGACCACTTTGTAAATAACATAACATGAGGGTGACCAAAATTCAAAATGTCAATTATGGTATAATGGTGGATAGAAGATACAAAAGTGTGTGGTTGTGGTGTCATCTTCTCATCAACCAATTGCTCCACCATAGCACCACCTTCCACCACCACCTTAGAGGTATTATTATTCAGCTCTAATCACCATCACCACCACAGGATCATAACCTGATCCTTTTGTATGCCTGCAATCTGATACAACCTACATTTATAGCAAAGGTATATAATAATATATAGTTCATGTTATACTTATACAATCCCACATCATCCTGCAAAAGTTATTAGAAAATTATGATTCATCAAACTATTTTAAGCTATGCAAATGCTAAAAACCCGAAAACCGAATTCAACAGCCTTTCAAATATCCCATGTTTTCTTCTGGATAAAAGTTCAATCAGAAGATACCCTATATGTGATAACAGTAGTGTAGTGTTACAATATCATAGGGAAGTGATCCACTGCCAGCCGGTTCGTTGTACGGGCAACGTGGACATACAAGAGTTGTCTGATGAAGATGATGAACTCTGTCCTGTGGAATGTGTTAGAGAAATAAAAAAGGATGATGAATTGTTTGCGGTTCTTGAAAAGGCGAAAAATGATAATACATTGGTGGTGGTTGATTTCTACCGAACCGCGTGTGGTAGTTGCAAGTATATTGAACAGGGTTTTGCTAAATTGTGTAAAGGGTCTGGTGATGAAGAGGCTGCAGTCATATTCTTAAAGCATAATGTGAGTTTTGTTCTTCGAAATATGCATACAAATAGCATAGTTAGTTATGTTTAGTGGTCTAATCAGTTGAGATATCAGTTAGTTAGCCTCTCATTTAACCGAATTCGGTTAACTAGATCAATTGTCTCAACTGATTTTGATTCAGTGTGACCCGAGTTGACTAGTACATGATTATGACTCAAAATGGTGCAGGTGATGGATGAATATGATGAGCAATCAGAAATAGCAGAACGGCTTCGAATCAAGGTATAATGTTTAATATGTACAAATTCCACATAATGATGTATTTTTTGTACAGAATTTGAGTTTGTGTCGATGGAATATACAGACGGTGCCTCTGTTTCATTTCTATAAAAATGGGATGCTATTGGAAGCTTTTCCTACCCGAGATAAGGAACGGATAAAAGCGGCTATAGAGAAATACACAGCATCTGCTACTGCAAACGCGTAGGGCGTTCTGGTAATATGGTTAAACTTTGCCATTTGTAGATAATAGTTAGATATACTTTCATGGTGTTATATATATAAATCAGTCCATGCTGCATTGTTATCATTATTTTATTCATTCATATCAACTGTCTCATTTTTCTCCCTCTAATTTTTAGCCCACAAAATAGGAATACTCAATAACTAAAATGAGTAATATCTTAATCTGTAGATACAGATTAAGATATTACTCATTTTAGTTATTGAGTATTCCTATTTTGTGGGCTAAAAATTAGAGGGAGAAAAATGAGACAGTTGATATGAATGAATAAAAACATGGTTTGTTACAACTTACAAGAAAAATCAAATCAATATATGTTCTTCAACTTCATTGAACTGCTATTTGTGCAGTGATATATTTTATTTGTCCCGATGATTGAGTGCTATGTGCCTTATGTCCAAGGCTTGAGGCAAAACTACTATCGAGCCGAGGGTCTCACCGGAGGCAGCCTCTCTATCCCCATGGGGTAGAGGTAAGGCTGTCTATATCTTACCCTCCTCAGACCCTACCATAGCTTTGCTATTGGTGGGATATACTGAGTACGATGATGATGATGATGATGATGATGATGATGATGATGATGATGATGATGTAACTTTGTACTTTCAGTTTCAGGTTATCTAAAACAATTCATCATTTCTTGTTATGGAAAGGTTTGTCTGAATTTATGTTTATTTCTTAGCGGATTTGTGATCGGTAAGTTTTTATGTGAAAGCTTGTAAATAAAGCATAGATAATTCAGAAAATTGAGATTTTTATTTAGTAATTAGTGAGAAATAAAGAGTATATTAGTCATTTAACATTAAAAATAACGAAAAACTAAAACTAAAACTAAAACCTCTTTATCTTCCACTCTATTGTAGATTTGTAGGGTAGTAGTGTTAAAAAAGTGTTAAAACTGACCGGACCATCTAAACCAAACAAGTCGGGCCGGTTTGAGATCCAAACAGTTCGGTTTTCACAATTTGGCGGTTTAACAGTTTGGCCTGGTTTGAAATTTGGAACATGCTGTCTAAAAAGAACCAGTCATTTAACCTTTATTACTTATAAATTCTTTTCATTTTGGAATATATTGTTATGCAGCATGAACCGTCTTTATCAATTTTGATTTTTTTGATACAAACTAATAGTTTTATAAACAAAAACTGGTTAAAATCTAAAGACTTGCCCAACCCAGCCGGTTAGTTGGTTGTTTACCAAAACTGTAGTCAGTGATTCATCACAGAATGTTCGTCGAAACATGACCGTCAATACCCTGCTTTTATGGCCCTAAAACGCTATAAATCACATTATTATAGTGGATCAACTTCAAAATCAATGTATTATGGGGTTAACATCATTAAAAATAAATATTTATTATTGTGTTACAACAAAAAGAAAAGAAAATCCAGTAACAAAATTACTGTGTGCAAACTGCAAAATGATCAAATAATTGATTTTTCTCCATGTATTATATAATTTTTCATATTCATTGTTTTCAATGCAAGTTTCCATCTAAATCCTACATTGACACCTGCAATTGACTCACAAGATGCCATATGAACATGTCAAAAAGAGAGAAAAATATCATATCCTTCTTAGCATAAAAGTAGCATATAGATACGAAAAATAAAAACTTTGACCATACATTCTAATCCCGTGTATGACAGGAAAACAAACTGTTAATGCTGCCATTTAACACAAATTAACAAGATAAAGTAGTACAAATGTACAATTAAACAAATACATAAGTTAGCAGATATGTTTACCAAGCGGGTCATTTTTCATCTCTTTTGTTCAGTAACCTGAACCCCTGGCCCATAAAGCAAACGACACCGGTCACAGAATGAACCAACTAGTCGAGAAGACACCTCCTTAAAGAACACAGATGCCATCTGTATAAAACACATACAAAATGTTTATTAAATGGTGAAAACGCAACATATAAAATGTACAACTATACAACTCAACTAGTTGACCAGTTACCTGTGAATAAAGTGGTGACTGAAACTTAAAATCCACAAGAAAATGGAGGTCACACGTCCCCGGAGTAGGTCCCTGATGAAACTCCCAAATGTTTATTAAATGGTCAAAAAGTTTACTTTGTGAAGAAGTTGTCTGAAAAAAGAAATAAGACTTTAAAAACATGTCACATTCTTATAAACAACCAAAAATAATGAAAATTTGTTACCTTTATCGATTTGTAGTTGACCAATTTGACATGAGACACATAGCTTTCAACAAGAAACTTAAAACCGATTTCTAGCTCAGCATCAAACGAACCATCAGGATGACGTTTAATTATATCCGATCGTTTACACCAAGGAAGAAAATCCTGATACATGTCAACAGCAGCAACCACTGCATACATTTGTTCCGGTGAATACCTAAAAACCAAAACAGTTAACTTATTATTATACCAATAACACGAACAAGTTAACCTACAAGTCATATGATTATTATTATTATCATTACCCTAAAATACGCTTCTCCTCGTGAACTTTTGATACCGCTGCAATTAGAGGTGCACAAACCGGTTTTTTTTTAAAAACCGGTTCGGTTATTAACCGGACCGGTTTTTTTGGCCCGGAAAAAAACCGGTTCGGTTAATAACCGGACCGGTTAATAACCGGTTTTTTTCTGTCAAAACCTAACCGGTTAGGACCGGTTTAGAAACCGGTTAATAAACCGGTTTTTTTATTAACCGGTTTTTTTTATTAACCGGTTTTTTTTATTTTTTTTTTTTAAATTTCGCGGTTTCAAATACGAATATTTGTTTTTTATATTTTGTACTTAATGAAGACCATTATTTTTTCACAGTATAAACAAACCGGTAACTACAAGGCAAACCGGTAACTACAAGGCAAAACGGACTGACCGAAGCCATTCTTTGCTTTCGTTGTTAGGGTTCTTTGCATGGAAGATGAGTATGAGTGTGTGTTGGTGAATGTGTTTTCAACAAACCAAAGATTAAAAACACATAACTTTCATTTATAGTTTTTACATTAAAAATACAAACATTAAATCGTTATCGCATATTCGTAACTCAAAAATACAAACATTAAATCATTAACACTGAAGAAATCTCTGCCAAGAACTGTTCATGATTTAACTCAAAAATACAAACATTAAATCGTGAACTAGCAGATGCTCCTGTTGTTCCCAATCGCAGTTTGTTCATGATTTGCCTCCATGTTTGCTGTTTCTTTAACTAAATTAGAAAAATCCAAATCAACAAGTAAATAAGAGCACATATTAGGAAAAAGAATGCTTAGACACGATTACATGAACAACTTGCTGTTTCTTACTCATGATTTGCCTCCATGTTTGCTGTTTCTTTAACTAATTTTCTTCGCTACCCGATCCCGAGCTATTTCTTAGGTAATCGTCGTACGCGGCTTCTTCATCGGTCATTGGTTGAGTGTGTCCTTCATTGACCTCGTCTTCATACAAGCCCGCTTCATACTCCATTTCCCCCTCGAGTGAGCGTTGATGTTGTGCCCTATCTAAAGAGTCCAAGTAATCCTTGTAGCAAATCGACATCTCTATAGCTGGTGCAGTGAGTCGAGTCCTCCTAATCGATATAACCCTGCCAGAAACAGAAAAAGCAGACTCCGAAGCTACCGTGGAAGCTTGGACCGTTAGTAAATCTTTGGCCATGGCGGCGAGGATCGGAAACTCATCCTCCTTACCTCTCCACCAAGCCAGCAAATCAAGACTTCTAAATTCATCCGGAGTCATGTGTTTCACAAAGTTGGTACCACCATACCTTCCAAGTTCACTGCTTGGGGTGTTTACCCTTTGACGTTTACCGGCGTCTTCCCAAATCATGTAGTACATCCCCATTTCAAGGTCGGTTTGGGATTGGGATTGGGCAACAGCTCTTAACGAGTCATGAATTTGGGAAGACGACCCGTATTTTGTAAGGTAGACATCATAAATGTTTGACAAGGTGGTGTTGAAAGCATTCTTTAAAGTTTGGCTATAATAGGGGTTTTGATCGTCGTTTAACCCAAGCTCATCACAAATTTTTTCTATTAAAGCTTCAACACCACCAACATTGATGCAAGGGTTTAACGCAGCAGCACATGTCAAAACAGCGGGTAGTTGTTGAAAATATTTTCTAAATTTTTCTTTCATTTTTACACCCATATCAAAATAAGGTGCACCCCTACAATCAAGTTCACTCAACTTTGTGCACATGACAGCAATTTTTGGTAAAGCAATGGGGCTTGTTGGATAGTAAACCCCGGATAAACTAGTTGTGCAAGATTTAAAAATTTGAAGGACCTCCGTAACGATCTCAATCAATAACCAGTTTCTAGGATCATATGGTGCACATTTACCCCTACTTGACAAAATTTGATGAAACGCAATTAATGATTCTTTTTGTTGGATGGCTTTCTCAAACATATTACAAGTCGAGTTCCATCTTGTTGGACAATCCCAATTTGGCCCCAACCATTGACAATTAGCTTCTACACAAAATTTTTTGTATCTTGAAAATGTTTTATTGTTGCTAAAAACATCTCGTAACATTCTTTTAAAACTGTTTCTTTGCGTTTCGATCACGTTTAACCCATCTTGCACGGCCAAGTTGATAATATGTGCAATGCATCGGCTATGAAAAAACGCTCCATCACAAATAGGTTTATACTTTAATTTTAAATGGCCAACCGCGGCCGTATTGTTGGAAGCGTTATCAAACGAAATTGAAAAGATTTTATCTTCAATTTTGTATTGTCGAATGACTTTATCCAAGATTTGAAAAATATTTCTACCCGTGTGCGGGTAATCAAACAATTGAAACGCAACGGTTCGTTTCATCATTTGCCACGACTCGGGGTCAACCCAATGAGCCGTCACACAAATGTATGAGTCGGGCGAACCATGAGGTACCGACCAAACATCCGTTGTTAAGTTTACACCAGTTTGTAAGTTTGAAAAGTATGAAATTAGTTCGGATTTAGCGTTTTTCCATGCTTTAAGACAATCTCTTCTAAGGGTCGAACGACTTACGTGTTGGTAGCGTGGTTGAACATAGTTTTGCATCATCTCCGTGAATTGAGGGTTGTCGAAGTGGTTGAAAGGAAGTGTTTGTTGAATCACAAAGTTTGAAAACTGTTGACGTACCGCTTCAACGTCGTACGTAAACACCCCTCCTTGATTCGTCATCTCCGGCTGCGAACTACTTCCCGCTTCGTCCTTCAAGGCCTTGCAAAAGCGCTGTTGTATATGCGCTTTTAAAGTGGAGTTTGCATCTTTGGCATAGAACTTCAAACAGTGCTTGCATCGAGCTTTTTGGCGACCGTTAGACAGTTCGCATAGGTCGAAATGTTGCCACACATCTTGGTTTCGTTTCGTGGGGATGATCCGAACGACCGTTATGTCTGTGTTCGAGGCACCCATGTTGACGGATGAAGCAGCACTTTGGGAGGCCATGATAATAAGAGCGTATAATCGAGTATGAAATAAATGAGTACGAGTATGAAATAAACGACTACAAAATAAGAGCGTATGGAGTGGTAATGTGGTATAATTGAGTGTGAGATAACAAAATAATCGCGTATGAAATAAACGTTTAGAGCTAGTAGAGTTGTATAATCGAGTGTGAGCTAACCTACCCAACCTAAACTATATATAGTTGTTTGTGGGGGTAAAATGTTAAAAAAAACGACTAGAAATCAAGAAAAAACGGGCAAAAAAGGACCCAAACGGTCATATGGCCGTTTTATAACGGTCAAAAACCGGTTAACCGGTTTTTAGGTTAACCGGTTTTTGACCGTTAACCGGTTAACCGGTTTTTTAATAACCGGTTTTTAAATTTAACCGGTTTTTTTACTAACCGGTTCAATAACCGGTTTTTGTCCACGAATGAGTAACCGAAGTACTAACCGGCGGTTCAATAACCGGTCTAACCGGTTTTTAATAACCGGTTTTTCTATTAACCAGTTTTCGGTTAAACCGACCAAACCGGTTCTATAACCGGTTTTTTTGAACACCTCTACGCTGCACCACCTTGATCTCCATCACTGAAACCGAGAAACCCTCTCCTTTGATCAAAACTACCGAAATGTGTATTTTGCAAACACACGGGACCATCCTCGTGACTACTACTATATGCAATGCTTTTATAAAACCGATTCCGAACATAACTTTCCAGTTTCGGTTTGTTTAGTGGACATTTAATTAACTGTCTACCACCACCATTCTTGCACATAAACAACTGCCTGATGGCCCTTGAACTCGACACTAACGATGCCATTTCTGCATATATCAACACTGAAACATGTAAATAAAGTAATAAACACAATATATATATATATATAAATTGCATGTATGTAATCATAAAACAACAGTCTGTCTGTATGATCCAACAATTTAAAATAATAATAATAATAATAAAGCATACATTGTGAAAAAACAACTTATTTATTATTAAAAGAATAAGTAATGATTTAATAATTCATGAGACGAATTACAGATCCAGAAAAGAATGGATTATTACCTATAAGAATGTGATCGAATTCAAAGTCAGGCACCGTGCGTCATCAATTAGGGTTGTTATTGTTATTATTATTAGAATGATGATGAATCAAGCGTTAATTAAACGATATATAGAGTTTGATTGTATTGATCGGTTAATAGACAAAGTTTGGGAATGAAAACAGGCTCTCCGTCTATTTTACCAACGGACCAACAATATTATCATTTCATAACCCAAAATATAAATACTTTGACCCTATATTTTCAATTTTACATTTATATTATTATATTTTATAAAAAAAGTGTGGATTACGGAAGCACATACATGTATTTTTTGAAGTTGGATATATGTATCTCACACGTGCTAGTTAAATATGTAGATTATGAGCTATATATATATGTGTACTTTTATGAACTATTGTTATTTTTATTTTTTATGGAAACTAATAACATATAATATAATGAAAAATAAAAAAATTTAATATTTTAGTACTTAAAAGTAGTTTTCAAGTAAAATAAAACCATTTTAAAAAATTGAGTGGTTATAAGATACTTTTTATATGAAATTACTACTTTAAAAATTTATAGAACTGGAGTTGATACTAGAGATTTGCCTTTTCTTCAATGTTATAACAATTTTTCTAAAAAACAAACTGGATAAAAAGATAATAAATACTTTTATGTAATTATTCAATTCTTATTTTTATAGATAGTCTAACAAAACAACTTTTATAGATATCCTAGTTACTAAAATCTTGGTCGTTGGCAATCAAAGTTACATGACACCACATAACTAACATCATAAGTGACGCGACATGTTATGTGTACTGGCTCGACAACATCTTGGGACAATTGCGACACGTAACCTGTTAGGTATTACAAAAATGGATGTAACCTGTGGGACAATTGCGACACGTAACCTGTTAGGTAGTACAAAAATGGATGTAACCTGTTGGAGTAGACGTGCACAAAATAACCGGTTCCGGAACCGAACCGGTGGAACCGACCCGGAACCGGTTCTAACCCATACCCGGAACCGGTTCCTGACCGGGTATAGGATTTCTCCTCGGAGCCGGTTCCGGAACCGGAACCGACCCGGAACCGGTGGAAAAAACCCGGAGGAACCTGTCAAAAACCCGAAAAAAACCCGGAGGAACCGGTCAAAACCCGACCCGGAACTGGTCAAAACCCGGTCAAATACCCGACTATACCCGGAACCGGTTCCGGAACCGAACCGGGTTTGACTTTTGTTGACCATACCCGGAACCGGTTCCTACCCGGTTCCGGGTTTTTTAAATACCCGATTTGTGCACCTCTATGTTGGAGAGCTAAAAAAACAAACATGCATACCTTGTACGAGTGTGTGCGTGCTTTCTAATAACCAAACTCATATTACAGTTTTCAGTCATATAACGAACTAACAAATTTGAATAACATAGATATCAATTAACAAACAAACTAAACAAACTAACCACCAACAAAAAATGAGCAAACTAATCGACCATCAACCTAACTATCTTGATTTTCCAAGTCAAGTAGATGAAACATCTCGCGTCTCAAAAGTTTTCACCCACCTCATTATGATATAATCTACACTTAAATTCTTTACACTTGAACCCACATCCAATTCTGCACTACCAAATCTTTAATAGACTAACCTGGGTTAACACTTAATAACCTCAGGTAGGTTAAAAGAAACATATAAATGGTCATCTCACTCATCTGGAACACCTCATTTTGTGTTCTTTCATTTACAACAGCAGTAGAGCCTTACTTTTTCGAACAATCATAACTATCCGGGATTTCAGAAGTGCATCCGGGAACAACCTGATTTAAAAATACTTTAAATGATATGATCTAAAGGAATAAAAATACCAACTGTGTTTATAATCAATTTCCCAAATTACCTGATCATTGCTCGACCTCGAGTGAGTGATTTTTGAAGTTCTCGTCCTTTTTCTGCTGCACGTGGTGTCTTCAACAAAATTTTGATCCGTCACCTCTGCAACGATGGAATGTTAATACACATTATAAAAAGTATGCTAATTCAGTAATTTGCAAACTGTAAGTCGCTTAAAAGTACCTTTATTACTACAGCCCATGTCTTGATCATGCAACCGAGAGTCTGTTACGGGATAATTCAGTGAAGTTGATGTTGAAGATAGTCTTTTGAGGGACCCGTTTGTGAAATGTTGGATCCAAGGGTTTCCTGAAGAAACACGAGGTTTATCTGCATCTTTCACATGTGATTTTTCTTTCTTGAAACATTTATTTGACCAACGGCCACGCTGAAGAACCTTAAACTGACAAATAAGTAACATAAATTGGATTAAGTGTATAATATAAACAGGATAATGGAACTAATAATGTATAAAATGAATCAAATTTTAAACCTGGCCTGAAGGGATACAATTTAAAGTTGAAATTGCATCAGAAGAGAAAGGATTTTGTGTTTGAGAAGTTTGCATATCCAACGAGTTATATAACTGGTTAACGAATGATGCTTCTATCGACTTCAGATATAAACTATGTTTCTCATTGGTCCACCTGGATGATTCATCTTTCTGGGAGTCCTGAAACACCAAGCTATAGTTAGCACCTAATATGAGAAAACAACACACACAGAATAAGAATCATGTGAACAGATTTGAACTAAGAACAAAATAAATAGGCATAAGATAATAACTGGTGGTTCCACACTTCCACTATGCTTCCGCACGCTTAACTGTGGAGTTACTTTTTATCTACTGCTAATGTGCCCAAAAAGAGTCGATGTGTGATGACTGAGATATAAGTCTTTAACTAAGGTGTCACAAATCCGCTTTTAGAAAAATACAATAACTAACATTTACCACACACAGACATTAAACTGCTAGTTATCCAACAAAACTCAAAAGTTAGTTTGCTTTAAGCCCAAAATATCACTAACTTTTCATACATGTTAGCATAATGTCGAAAACCTACAAGTTCGCAAATTCGAGATTTGAAGCACATATATCCTAAATTCCTAATTTTAAATCAATTACTCTCCAAATTCAATACAAACCGTGAAAACCTAGCATCCACACACACACCATAACATATATCAGTTTCCATAATACAACACTCTAGTTCAAAACCTAACAAAATTAACAATAATAATATTCATAGAACACAAATTAGAAGCATAATTCAATACAAAAAGAGCGAAAAAAACCTAAAAATCTAAAAAGACCTAGAATCACACCGGTAAATCAAAGCATACAGATGATAATACAATTAAACACAAATAAACGTATGCTTAAACAGAGAGTAATTAACTAATTATTATTATTATTATTATACCATAATTGAAGTCTCTTCCTGCTCCACAAATTCATTCACCAACACATCGTCGTCACCGTCGCCGTCGTAGAAGGAGAAACTATATTATCTTTCACGATATATTTATTTATTTATTTATTGATAATAAAGATAAAGATCTTTGTATAGATAAAAAATCAAAATTAATTGGTGCTTTGGATATTTTATTTTCTAATGAGAAAGAGAAAGAGAAATTGAAAGGAAAAAGTGCGTTTAGGAGGAATAATAACAACTGCCAGCTGTCATATGCTTTTACACGTGGTCTTGGAGCCACGTCAGCCAGAGCTTCAAGATCAGATATTTAATATTTTTCATTTTTGCCGTCGATTTTTATTAATTATGTTGTGAGCTAGACTAGACTAGACTAGACTAGACTAGACTAGACTAGATATTTTATGGATTGATTGTCTTTACTCTCAAGACTCAAAATATCAGCCTCACTTCTAGATTGGACCGGACCATGCCTCCAAATTTACATTATTGCCCTATGGTTTTGGATTACTTTCCTCCTAAGGTAATAGTAAGGATATTCTTCTTTAGTATTTTAGTTTATTATTATTAGTTTTGAGTTATCTAGAAAATATACAATAATAATAATAATAATAATAATAATAATAATAATAATAACACTTAAGTGTCATTTTAGCGCATATAGTTTGTCTAATTACGCAACTTTAGTACCATTTTTAAATTTATTGCAAATTACTACTTCACTTTTCTAAAACTTGTCATTTTAGTACTTTTTTCTAACTCTATCTATTTTTATACGTTAAGTTAGGGGTAATTCGGTGACTTCGTTATTTTTTCTTTTTTCTTTTTTTATAAGCCTTTCCCTATGTGGCACAAAATAAAAGGAATAAGTATTTTTTTAATTAAATCCTAAAGTTAACCATTGAAGTCTAAGACCACCGTTGCACTTGGAACAACTGAAAACCAGGCTGCCACCATCGAAGACCTTAGCCTATCAAAACGACAAAAACCACACCCACCACCAAAGACCGGGCCATCACATTTGAAAACCACCCAAACACAATCAAAAACCACCACCGCCAACCCCAAAAACCATCGCCGCCCAGATTTTGCATTTAAAACCACCAGACGCTACAGTTCATCATATCTGATAGCCACCATCGCCCTCTTCATATATCAAATTTGTAGGTGTATGGCTGATTTCAGTGGTGAGGGGTTGATAGATTGAATGAACGGGGATACATTATATATCAATTTTGTCGGGTAGCCGGAAAATCGTGGGGATTGACGAGTTGCCGGTAAATCGATAGGGTCTCTAGCAATTCAGATCTGAAGAGAGAGAGAGAGAGAGGTTGATCGGGAAACTGTGTGGTTGTTGAATGGTCAATGGTGGTCGAGTACTCGAGTGGTGTGAGCTGCGGTGGCAGTCTTGGTAGTTTGCGGTTGCTTCCTCTGGTCCTTAGCATTAGTACCATTGTCGCCTCTTCAGGAAGGGTTCAGCCGGGCCCATACAATGGTCGCCGGAATTGCCTAGTGGTAGTGGTTAAGTGGTTGTGTGGTGATGGTTAACTTGATGGCAGGGAAGAGGAGTTAATGGCCATTTTCGTCCCTGTGGTTTGCTGTTTTCGCCACTTCAGTCCAAAGTTTGAAATTTTGTCAATTTCGTTCTCACGGTTTTAAAAATTGGCCAATTACGTCCCACCGTCTAACGGCATCCAAATATGTCGTTAGTTTAAGGGGTATTTTCGTTTATTACATTTTACTAAATATTTTAATAAGTAAGTAAAAAAAACATATTTTCTTTTTCTCTTTCTTCTCCAACTCATCCTCCACCACCATCCCCAACCCACCACCACACCCACCTGTGTCCACCTGATCACCCCACATATCAAACCAAAACTTTACAATAAATCCCCAGCCAACCCATCTTCCATCTCCCTTAAATCAATACTGAGTTAACCCTTAATTTACCCTCCAATTCATTATTCGATGCCAAGATTCTGGTGGCCGGGATTTGGGATTTTCGCCGGAAAAACGAGCGGAAACCCACGAAAATCTACCGCTTACGACCGCCTACCGGCACCGGAGAGACGAAACCCTAGTCAGAACATTACAACGTGACTTCGCTGATTTTCAAATTGAACAAAATATCGAACTACTTGAAAATCGAAGATAGAAAAAGCTTACCACAGCCACTTGATGGTATACTAGTGGTGCAGTCGGCTGGACTTGAGTTTGGGGAAATCGTGTAACGAAATCTGAGTTGTTTGTGGTGATGGTAACACGCGGTGGGGCTGATAGGATGCGGTGTTCATAGGCGGTGGTTGTGGCGGTCATAAGTGGTCGTGGGTTGGTGGTGGTTGCCGAACTTCCGGTTGAGAGAGAGAGAGTGAGTTTATATTCTTTTAGGTTATATCTATATCTATATCTATATATATATTAAGTTTTAATTACTAAAATGTGTAGTAGACGAAAATACCCCTTAAACTGACGACATATTTGGATGTCGTTAGACGGTGGGACGTAATTGGCCAATTTTTAAACCGTGAGGACGAAATTGACAAAATTTCAAATTTTGGACTAAAGTGGCGAAAACAGCAAACCAAAGGGACGAAAATGGCCATTAACTCCAGGGAAGAGTAAAAGAGTGTGTATAACTAATGCTTGGATGTGAGTTTAATGGGAAAAAAATTAGGTGGATGAATAAACACGGATCCACCCCTTAAGGTCTAACACGTTAGTCCGAGGGTAATGGATGGGTATTCTACACGATGGGTTATAAAACCTTCTTGGCGCAGACAAGTGTACCGTGCAAAACAGAACACCGTGGGCTCGTTACGAGGAATGGGGAGGATTCTCTCGTAACCACCCTCCGGCGTGAAAATCAGTACTTGATAGTACAAGGTAATATAATTTGATAGTGATAGCAGAAGAAAGTATATCTTTTACCATTTGGAGGTTTAGCGGTATTTATAGCCGGAGGAGAGAGAGTGTGGCCAACCACCTTGTCAGGTTTTTCACCAATACAATTCCCCACTCGTGTGGTCGTGGTGGTTGGTGGAAGTTGGTGGGCATCATGGCTTTTTGACAAGGACGTGATTGTACTGTTCGTACCGTCATTTATGTGTTATCCTATCCCCATTGGTTTGGCGTTTATCCCTATGTGGGTCACCATCTTTTTGTCCCATGCTGGTGGGACTTTTGCATTACCATTCCCGAGGTGTCAGGAAAAGGTTATATTGGACTCCACTCTTCGCGCCATTCACTACGCCCGGCGTTAGTGATTTCCTGGCGCCTATTGTTCCGCCAAGCGTATGCAATTAGTTTTATACTTTGTCAAATGGTGGGTTTCATACCCTACCTCTACAAGTCCCCCTAGTCCATAGTCGCCCTTCTTTCAAGAAGTGGGGTTGTGGACTTATCATAGACTTATGGTTGTCACCTCTTTTCCTTGTTGGTTTGGTTTATTTTTGTGGGTAATTTCACATATTTGGCGGGTGACTTCCTTAATCGTAACCGCTGGTTAGCGGTTGTTTCATGTTAAGTCATCCCGTTTCGTAGCTTATTTTGGCGGGTGATTTATGTTAAATCATCCCATAACGTAGCCTACTTTGGCGGGTGATTCATCTGAAATCATCCCATGATGGCGCCTATTTTGGCAGGTGATTTATCAGAAATCATCCCAAGATTGCGTCTATTTTGGCGGGTGATTTATGTTAAATCATCCCATGATGGCGCCTATTTTGGCGGGTGATTTATCTGAAATCATCCCATGATGGCGCCTATTTTGGCGGGTGATTTATCTGAAATCATCCCAAGATTGCGCCTATTTTGGCTGGTGATTTATGTTAAATCATCCCATGATGGCGCCTATTTTGGCGGGTGATTTATCTGAAATCATCCCATGATGGCGCCTATGTTGGCGGGTGATTTATCTGAAATCATCCCATGATGGCGCCTATTTTGGCGGGTGATTTATCTGAAATCATCTCATGATGGCGCCTATTTTTGCCAACACTTATCTTTTATGTTTCCCTTTATATGGATGACGTGTAATGTGGCGTGGAGGAGTGAATTAAATGCAGGTCAGTGAAACGACTGCTGGACGTGACAGTTTGACGACGGTTGCTCTGTCCTGCAGACTTTCTACTTGTGCCAGGCGAGTGGGCGAGAATCCCGGTGAGGCGCGCAGCTGTAACACATATCCTCTGGCACCCTGTTATCGTGATGCTTTCTGATTGGACCACGTGTTAATTATCCCTTTTGTATCCCCGTCCCTCATTAATTGCAATTAGTATAAATAGGGGGAGGTTACACCGTTTTAAGCACCATTTCTCACCGTTTTCGTTATCTCCCAATTTCTTTCCCTCAATCCTTATTTATTTTATGGCTGAGTCTTCCCAAACCTCGAGGACTAAGAAGAATAATTCCATGGAGTTCGTCGGTTGTCGCATGTCTGCCGAGGACTTCAACGATATTGTCAGGCTGTATAACCTTGGCCCTGAGTATGAGCCTGAACCGCCTGCCCCCGGTAGGACTGCTCGAGAGGCTCCTATCGGCAAGATTTCCGTGTACCGAGAGTATTTCTTTTTGGGCAATCTCCGTTTGCCCCTTAACCGGTTTTTGGTGGATGTTCTGGGTGGTTTTGGGCTGCATCTTAGCCAGATTCATTCGTTTGGAATGGCTCGCCTTCGCCATTTCGAATATACCTGTCATTGCCTCGACATTACTGCGACGGCTGATAGGTTATCAGCTTTTTACCGGTGGCGTTTCGCCCAGGGATGGTATAACTTGCATACCCGCCCTAGTGCAAAGGCTATTGCCTTAGATGCGCCACCCAGTTTGCATGAGTGGAAGGGTGTGTTCTTCTACGTGTCTGCTCGTGAGGTGTCGCGTTCCATGTTCTTCACGGATGTAAAGGAGCTTCCTGAGCCGAAAGTGGCTCCTTATTCCGGTTCGGACTGGTTCACCACTTTGCAGGCTAGCCTGTCTCCGCTTCGTCATTATTCGGAGCGCGCGTTGGTGTTATTCGGCATGTGTCAGATCTGGGATGATGCGGCTTTTGTACCGGTCATTCTTAATGTTGGTCAAGGTTAGTGTTTTCTTTGCTTTTGCTCTGATGTATATTCTATTTAGTAGTATCCTTACTTGTTTCCCTTCAGAGGTGGATGACCGCATGCTCCTCCTGCAACCTGCGCCTAAGGGCGTTAAGATGTTAGGGCGAAGGGAGTTAGGTCCCCATGAGGAGCCGATCCTTACTCGGACCGCTCGAAACTTTGTGTTTCCTCTTCCTACGGGGCAATCATCTGCCTCGCGGCCGCTACCACCTCCTAGCTCTGTTACCCTTCAGAGTGGTAAGTTCAGCTGCTTTAATCACTTTACTTTGCTTATTTTGCTAACGTTTCATTCTCCTTTTCAGGTAGACGATCAAACGTTGTGCGCCTTCCTAAGTGCAGTGGTAGGGGGCACAACACAGTGGTGGGGAGACGGTTGCGTCTCCGATAGACACCGCCGCAAGAGACGCTGTGGATGATGACGACGATGTCGTCATGATCTCCACCGTTCCCTTTGGGGCTCCGGTGTCTTCTTCCGCTTCATTGCTTTAGGCACTTGGTTTGAGTGCCAGCATGGCGTCTTCCCCAACCACCTCCGCACAGGTTTCTATTGGCTTCTCCTCGCCAACATCTTCACAGCCTGTGGTTGTTGTGTCTGCGCTAACCACAACGGTTGCCACTCCAATTTTGGTGGCGGCTGATGTGATTTCTGCAGCTGCAGCTTCTGGAACCGTTGTGGATACAAATTTCGTATCTATCGGGCCATCTTCCTCTTCTTCTTCTTCAGCGGGTGGGGCGTTCACTGTTCCACACCATTTGGGTCCCACCCCTGTGATTAATGAAGATGATGAAGAGATGCTCCGCGCCGTCAAGAAACCTAGTCTTGGCGGGTTTGTCAAGCGTGGTCTTGTCAAATCGTTAGGTATAATTTTTGCTATTATTTCTTTTGTCTGAGCTTGACCTTTTCTAAAGTCGTTTGCTCATTTCAGGCGTGCTGGCGATTTCTTCATCGACTGTTCTTCCCACCACTTCTGGCGTTGCATCTTCTCTGGCGGCTCTTTTTGCCAGTCTGCCGATGATGACAAGTGTTAGCAGCTTGTCTGAGGCTGGGCCTAATGTACAGATGCTGAGTTTGCCGATGATGGCGGGTGTGGTTGGCCCGTCTGAGGCCGAAACTATTGTGACGACTGTTCGTGCGCCAACTGGGTCAATTCCCGTTGACGCCCTACCTGCTTCGTCTGTGCAACCGATGAAGGCGATTGTGGACGAATTGCCTAAGGTTAGTCTTGAATCAGCGGGCTTCTCTGTTGCTGATTTTTTGAAATTAAGACAGTCCTCACCAGAAAAGACTTTAATTCTTGATGGTGATGAAGCTGTGCCGCTGCCTCCCTTTCGCCTTGGTGTGATGGTGCAGGGTAAATTTTTCGAAATCCCAGGCAGTATCAGTGGCGGGTTGAGTGGATGCTTGAGTGGGGGTGTGCTAGATGTGGATATGGACCCCCGCGACTCCATGGAGGCAAGCCAAGTTTTTCGCCCTCGGTGGAAGGTTAACTGTGGCGCCAATTTTGAGGATCCTGCCACTTGCTCTGAATTTTTGGAGTATGCGGTTCCTCCTGGTGAGCGCATCGCTCGTAAAATCCGGCCCCGGAGTAGTTTGTATTCCGACGCCGCTTTTCACCAAGTCCAAGCGTTCTCTTGTTTTGCGGAGTTGCTGCGCGAGAATCGTGCCCTTCATGAGGACAAAATTGATGTCGGTATTCGCATGAGTGAGATGGAACAATTGGTGAAAGATGCTGAGGCCGGCACTTGGAAAGCGGGTAAAGAATCGTCTGATCATCGCCAAGCTTTAAGCGATGCAGAAGTGAAATTGGCTAAGGCTGAGGCAGACCTGGCGGAGTCTGTCCGCGACCGCGCCGCCCGCTATAAGGAGTTTGAGGCTGCGTGCAAGAAGTCTAACGCTGATCTTGCGGACGCACGCAGCCGCGCTGTTGCTGCCAAGGAGGCTTCCGCTCGACTCGAGAGTGAAACCGCTGATCTTCGAAAGCGTATTGAAGAGTTGGAGACGGAAGCCGCGGTGAGGAAGGCGGATACATGTAAGTTAGCTGACACACTGGTTTCCAATGAAGAGACCATTAAATTTTTGACTTCTGAGCGTGCTGCTACTGCTGCCGACCGCGATTGGTTGTTGAAACATGCTATTTACAAGGTATTCCTCCGCTTTTTTGCTTCCTTTCTTGTTCCTTATTTTGATGGTTTCTTTTTTTTTTGTGTGCAGGTTGCTCAACGCATCATTAGCGATGATGATTTGACGCGTTGCGTTGGAACCCTTGTTAATGCTTCCCAACAGCTTGGTCACAAGGCTGGATTTGAGGATGCTATCACGCATATGCGTAACAAACCTCCCACTTGAGGCCTACGCTCTTCACGCCATTGATGTGGAAAAGGAGTATTCCGTTGCTGAGATGGAATATGATTCTCTTACGTTTCCTATTCTTTCCCAAGTTGCTCAGTACGCTAAGGAAAAGAATGGCGTGCAGCTGTTGAGGAATTTGCTCGAGCCTTCGCAAGCTGGACCTTCCGCCACTCCTGCTGGCGGTCAAGAAGATGACGCTATCGTTGACTCTGGGAAGAGTATCAACGATGTAGATTAGGTTTTTTATTTTGTCTTCTTTATGTTTTTATTTTTTTATTTTTTTTTTGTTGTGCGCGGGCGTAAGTGCTCGCTTGTAAATTTCGCTATGAATGAAAAAAGTTTGTTTTGTGAAATGCGGAGTATCGTTTCCATTCAAGTTTGACCCTTGACCTGTTTTTACAATTGGAATCGATTTACATATAACACCTTCGCAATTGTGTTGCGTTCCATGTTCTAGGAATCGTTGAGCCATCGAGATGCATCAGAGTGTAGGCGCCTTTTCCCAATACTTCCTTGATCTGGTATGGGCCTTCCCAAGATGACGCTAGTTTGCCTTGTGGTTGTGTTCTTGATGCCTCGTTGCTGCGACGGATGTAATCTCCGATATTGAACTCACATATTTTCACTTTGGTGTTGTAATACTTTTGTAGTTGGCGCTTGTAATTTTGTTCTCTTATTGCAGCCAACTCTCGACGCTATTCGAGAAGCATTAGATCTAGCCTCCTTTCTGCGTCGTTGTCCTTCGGTATTGTGATTCTTGGCGACGGAATGCCAACTTCGGCGGGGATCATTGCTTCGGTACCATAAGTTAGGCTGGACAGCGTTTCTGCGTTACTTGTGTTTTTGTGCGTTCTTATGGCCCATAGTACGTGAGGTAGCTGATCGAACCATCCTGATTTGTGGTTCGCCAATCTTTTCTTGATTCCACCCACGATTGTTCTGTTGGCGCGTTCTACTTCGCCATTCCCTTGTGGATGAGCAACAGAGGTGAACGTCTGCGTGACATTGAGCTCTTACAACCATTTTTGGATATGTTGGTCAGCAAATTGTGTTCCATTGTCGCTGACTAAACTCATGGGTAACCCAAACCGACAAATTATAAATTCCCAAATAAACTTCTTGATGCTGGTTGCGTTGATTGTTGCTACTGGCTTCGCTTCGATCCATTTTGTGAAGTAATCGATCGCTACCATCAAGAATTTCACGTGGCCTGGCGCCTCTGGAAATGGTCCGGTTATATCAATTGCCTATTTCTGAAATGGCCAAGAAGCTGTTACATGTATCATGGCGTTTTTTGGACGCAGGGTGTTTGGTGCATGGCGCTGACAAGCGCTGCATTTTCTCAATTCTTTTTCGGCATCAACATGCATGCCTGGCCAATAGTATCCTGTGTTCATTATTTTGGCCACTACCATTCTTGGACCTGCGTGTACGCCACATATTCCTTCATGGATTTCTCTAAGCAGATAATTTCCGTCCTGTGGGTCTACGCATCTGAGAAGTGGTCCCAAGTATGATCGCCTATATAGGATGTCTTATTGAATTGTGTAATTTAACGCTTTATGGCGGATCTTTCGCGCGTCTGCTTTCTTTTCTGGTAAATACCTCTCGCGAGGTAATTTATGATTGGTGTCATCCAATTTTTCTCTGCTTCTGAACAAACCAGAACTTCTTTGTTCATTATTGACGGCGTAGCTAGGACTTCGATGTGGACGTCTTTTGCGAGGTGCTTGAACCCAACAGATGCAAGTTTGCTTAAGGCGTCAGCCTGTTTGTTCTTACTTCTATTGATGTGTTTTACCTTGCATGTGGCAAAAGTTGCCATTAGTGCCTTAGCTTGCGCTAGGTATGATGCCATCCTATCGTCCTTCGCATCGTACGATCCTTGAATTTGGTTTGCCACTAACATGGAGTCTACATGTGCTTCCAAATGGCGGGCCCCTAGCTTTCTAGCAATTCTCAACCCTGCCAGTAATGCTTCGTACTCCGCCTCATTGTTTGTGCTTTTGAATTCTAGGCGTAATGAATACGTAAAGTGTTGCCCTTCTGAGTTGGTTATCTTTAGGCCCGCTCCAGCGCCTTCATCATTGGAAGCTCTGTCTGTGAACATCGTCCAGTTTTCATCCTTCTTTTGGTCCACAGGGGTTTCGATTTCTCTTTTGCATTCTTCCTCCTTTCCTTGAGGGATTTCTGCATTGAAATCAGCCAAGACCTGGCCTTTGATTGCTGGCATTGGTTTGTATTCGATGGCATATTCTCCCAATTCTATCGCCCACTTGCCAAGCCTCCCAGACAATTCTGGCTTGCTTAGTACATTTTGTAAGCGAAAGTTGGTGAGAACATGTATTGGATAGCCCTGAAAGTATCTTCTCAAACGTCGCGCTGTCTGGACCAAGGATAAGACTAACTTTTCCAAGGTGGAGTATCTTGTTTCTGCGTCTGCCAGGGTGCGGCTTATGTAATAAATGGGCGTTTGAATACCATTTCTTTCCACCATCAGCGCTGACTGTGTTTTCTGATGCTGCTAAGTATATATTAACGGTTCTCCAGCTTTGGGGGCTGTGAGTGTTGGCAACTCTTCCAGTCGTGTCTTGATTTCTTGGAACGATGTTTCTGCTTCTTCCATCCATCGGAATTGAGACTTCTTGAGGCAATTTCTCAAGGTTGAGACGAACGGGAATGATTTTTCAGCATGACTAGACAAAAATCTATTCAGCGCGACTAATCGGCCGTTGAGCGTTTGCACCTGTTTGGCCGCTTTCGGCGACGGCATTTTTCGCACAGCTTCCAATTTTTCTGGGTTGGCTTTGAAACCTCCGTTCATCACGATTACTCCCAGGAATTTTCCTTCTTCCATGCCAAAGGAGCATTTTCCTGGGTTAAGCTTCATGCTTATCGACCTTAGAGTTTGGAAGGTCTCCTCGATATCTTTCAACATGGTTCATTCCGTCTTGCTTTTGATGACGAGATCATCCATGTAGACTTCCAAATTTCTTCCAATTTGAGCTTTGAATTCTTTGTCCATCAACCTCGGGTAAGTAGACCCGGCGTTCTTGAGGCCAAATGGCATCATTTTATAACAATATGTTCCGCTGTTCGTTCTGAACGCCGTTTTGTCTTGGTCTCTTGTCGCCATGTGGATTTGATGATACCCCTTGTAAGCGTCTAGGAAGCATTTGAACTGAAAGGGTACCAGCACGTCAACTTTAAGATCGATCTCTGGCAAGGGGTAGCAATCTTTTGGGCACGCCTTGTTGAGATCTTTGAAGTCAATACACATGCGCCATGGGCCATTTGCCTTGGGTACCATTACTGGGTTTGCCACCCAAGTTTGGTACTGAATTTCTCGGATTATACCTGTATCGATTAATTGCTGGACTTACTCATCACAGGCTTTTGCCTGCTCTGGCCCCATCTTTCTTCGCTTTTGCACCACCGGGATGAAATTTGGGTTAACTTTCAACTCATGTTCCGCTTTGCTTCTTAAGACTCCCGTCATGTCCGCTGGGGTCCAAGCGAAAATATCAACGTTTTTGAGTAATAAACTTTTGAGCGCCGCGCGCGTTCCTTCTGAGATGGTTGGGCCAATGGTTATGCTTTGCTCCGGGAATTTTTTGTTGAGGGTCCATTTTTCCACTTCTCTGATCTTACTAGTTTTCAGCATCTTTTGTGGCGGTGCTTTTCTTTCCGCCATGTTACACTCCTTGTTGGCGTGGATCATTGCTATCCCAGTCGGGGTCGGTACCCCTACTATCCCGTGTGCTGTTGACGGGGTAGCGTTGAAATCACCAATGGCTTCTCTTCCCAAGATTATATCATACTGTGGGTGAGGGGTTTCCATTACTAGGAAGTCGACGTCTTCCGTACGTGAATGGAGCCCATCACTTAGCTCGACTGGGAATGTCAGCTGTCCCAGCGGGTATGCGATACTTTGGTTAAACCTCGTGATTGGGGCGTTAACTGCTGTCAATCGACGCTTGTCCTCTCCGTCTACCAGGTCAAAACGCTGGCGGTACATGATGTTGGACGTTGCTCCTGTGTCCACAAAGAAACGCGGCGTCCTGTAGTTGCCGAAAACGGCTGTGATCACTAGGGGTGCTTTCTTGTTCGCCCCTCCTCGTACTCTTGGGAAGATGACTTGTTCTTTTTTCCACGGCGCCCATTCTATTCTCCTTTTCTTATTTTGAACATTACTGGAGATCATATTTGCGTGTAGATCTTTAATCTTTTTCTCTGGTTTTCCGCCATCTCTTGGAGGTGGGCGTCTGTACTTCCCTCGTATGTTTCTGACAAGGTGATCCAATTTGCCATTTTGACACATTCTTCGATCGCGTCTCTCAAGTTAATACACTGGTTCGTTGTATGGCCATGTTGTTCATGAAAGTCGCAATAACTTTTCATATCCGTGCCCAGCCCCTGTTTAACTGGTGATGGTTTCTTCAATTGGATCCCTTCGTTGTACATTATATGTGCTGGACTTTTTGTCAGCGTGTAAGGCCCCGAACCCGGTAGCCCTACTTTAGCGTCGGATTTACTCATAAACGCAGTTCTTCAAATCAGAGTTTATTAAAACTTTTCGCGGAATATAAAACATCAATCATTTGTTACAAAACGTTAAACCTTTTCTTTGATACCATAACACAAAACTTTATATTTAAAACATCTTTACTTCTTTCTTCAGATGCCAGCCGTTCAATCCATGCCGTGTGTCATCCTCATGCTAACTCTGTAATCAGCTCACCTGCGTGCATACTAAAAGTCAGCTACGCTGAGTGAGTTCTAGTTAATCGAACGCCATACAATACATACACATACATACATATCCGTAGATACATATCCATACTTCACTAGTTACCCTTCTGTTCTACTTACATACTTGATACCATACATACATACATATCTACAATCACTAACCTCAGTCTACCGAGAGTACGTTCATAGTTCACCGTCTATACCTGTACTCAAGGTCGTGAACACGTACAAAGGTCCGCAGTCCTTACCTATGTTCACCCTTTATGGTACGTGCAAGGTCCGCAGTCCTTCCCTATACCATCCTACACCACAACACGTACAAGGTCCACAGTCCTCCCCTATGTTGCAACCTAAACCATAGCACGTACGAGGTCCGCAGTCCTCCCCTATGCTACCACAATACAACTACAGCACGTATAAGGTCCACAGTCCTTTCCTATGCTGATGCCTATCTATAATACGTATAAGGTCCGCAGTCCTTAACTACGTTGTCGTCTATTATCTGTAACACGTATAAGGCCCACCGTCCCTATCTACGTTTACATCTATCATCTACTTTACGTATAAGGCCCGCAGTCCTTAACTACGTTTACATCTATCATCTACTTTACGTATAAGGCCCGCAGTCCTTAACTACGCCATCACCAGCCGAGTTTATGTCCGACAAAAGCTAGAGGGATTTGCCATCCTAACTTACTATGTCGAACGTAGAACTCACATACCATTCGTGTACCTGTATACACCTACTTCACATATACAATAATTACATCATAGCATAAGAACACCCTAGGCGTTCTTTACATCATTCATTTAACAACCATACCTCTTGTCGATACGTGCAATATCCGAAGATCGTTCACGCCCCGACAAGTATTCATTTGTAATGTTCATACATCTTCGATGTATAATATTCGTACCTTTATTTTTGACCTGACAGTACGCGCAATATCCGAAGATCGTTCGCGTACCGACAAGCAACCATTCATATCCATCACATATATCACATATGGCATACACTTATCACTTAGGATAAATGTATTAACAACACATCGAGTATGCACACAGCCCCGAAAACATAACACATAAATGGGGCTAGAAACTCACCTGAATACTGTTACGCTCTCCGTTAATAGTTATTCCCCTCTTGAGCTGTGCACGGCTAACTGTATAATATTTACACGTATCAATTAGCTACTACTACTTATGTTGCGTTTCTATCTTTATATGACCCACAACGAACGGGGTCCGGGGGCAGCGCCCCTGGTAGCGGGGTTCTAGGGGCGGCAGCCCCTAGCGGGGTCCAAGGGGCAGAGCCCCTGGCTGGGGTTAAGCTGCCAGGTCAGCTTGGAAAAATTTTATTTTCGATAACTGCCTTAACACATTTTCCATTAGATTTTTAATTTATTTTCTAAACGAACCTCACTTCAGGCGAAGTTAAACCTCGGGCGAACTTGGCTTCAGGCGAAGTTAAACCTCGGGCGAACTTGGCTTCAGGCGAAGTTAAACCTTAGGCGAACTTGGCTTCAGGCGAAGTTAAACCTTAGGCGAACTTGGCTTCAGGCGAAGTTATCCTTAGGCGAACTTGGCTTCAGGCGAAGTTATCCTTAGGCGAACTTGGCCGTAGGCGAAGTTATCCTTAGGCGAAGTTACGCTTGAAGGCGAAGTTACGCTTGAAGGCGAAGTTCATCAGGCGAACTTAATCTTGCAGGCGAAGTTGTCGCGCTGCAGATCTGTTTGCCCATAACTCCTTCGTTTCTTAGCCAAATAACTCGATTTTGGTACCCACGGAACCGTATGATCGGCGCCTACAAACCCCAACCATCAAATCGGCCTAAAATCGACGTTTTAGGGGTCCGATTTGGGCAGTTGGGTTTCGGGTCCGGTTAACCCATCCAATCCTAACCATTTTCAGTAATAATAGCTTTGTTAGATTAGTTCTTACCTTACCAACTCAGATCTATCAACAAATCTCGGGTCTCGGCTTCGAATCTAGATCGGTTAGAATGTGTGTGTTTTGAGGGTGTAAGGAGTGTGTGTTAGGGAGTTTGGTGAGAAATGAGATATTTTGGGATTTTGGGGGTATTTATATCCCTGAAATCCCATTCTCATTTAACCTATCTCAATTAACCCAAGTACATAACCCACTTCCATTACCCGACACTAGCCCGACCCATACCAACTCCTATTCTTTTATTTACTTCCTGATAACCCGAGTAAACTTCCCTTCTATTAATAAGTAATATAATTAATATTACCTTTGAAATTTCGGGATGTTACACAGCGGGTGTAACACCCCGACCGATGGCGGATTATACATCGGGGCGCTACGAATTGTTTCAATACTCGTGACACTATTTGGGTGTCAATATTTAATAAATACATTTCATTGCGCATGCGCATAACACACCATAAAGTAACATAAATCACATATCATAACTCATAATATTCAAATACATAAATTTGTCTTGTTATATTTTAAACTAGGTCCAAAGTAAAAGAAAACATCCTACGTGTCCTCGAGTTTCCAAAAGCAGCTACAGCAAACCTGAACATGTGTTAAAATAAAACGTCAACACTTGCGTGTCGGTGAGAAATCAAGTTTAATAGATATAAATAGATAATAACAAAGCACTGCGCGCAACATGTGTATAACTGGTGTTCAACATAGTGTGTAAACAGATTGTGATCAAGCCTAAATAGATCATAGCTCATAGTTCATAGCGTGCTCCAAATCGAGCAAAAACAAATAATCATTCGTGTATGTGCAAACAAATCAAGAAAATCGTAACAATAGGTCTCCCGTGTTCATCTAATGGATCCATGAAAACTTCGGAATAGGCCGATCAAAGCGGTTAATGATCCACACATACAAATATACAACACTAGTAAACGTCCATAACACATGGGTTTTGCGCACATAATTTCATAAACAAGTTTAAGACTCAAGTTGTACGAACACATGAACATCCCAAAACGTTAAAAATAAAAGGGGATTAGGTACGAGATTACTCACTTGTAAAAGGTGCGTTGAAAGATAACGTAAGAACCAACTTTTAAACAAGCGAAAGTTAACCTATAAATAAGAGGTTATTGGTTTAACGATTGGTTTTTATGTCTTGAATAAGTCGCTTAAACAAATTATTTAAAAAGAAAATTATATATTATAAATTTACCGAGATTTCTGGGCAGAAAAGAAGAGAAGACGGATTGCAAAGAGGGGAGTTGGAGGCGTTGCTGAGGATCTTCGGCTGAGAGTAAGGGAGAAAGATTTTGGGGAGTGTTTAAGTGCTTGAGTGTAGTGTTTAATTATCCAAGAAATTAGTTTTATTTATAGGAAAACCCTAGGGAACACATCCCTTGAAATGGGGAAAAAGATCTTATCAAATCAAAGCAAAAGATATCAAAAGCAAAAGATATCACAAGCAAAAGATATGGTGGCAGCTGCAGGGGATGGGGAAGGCTGACAGGTTACTGTTCATAGCATGAGAGGGGTCAGTCAAAGTACTGTTCAAGACATGGAAAAAAAGATTTTAAAAGATTATGTCAGTTACTTTTCTGACAACCAAGAGGGTTGGTAAGCAAGCTGCGCCGAAAGTGACTTTTCGGACAGATGTCAGATCTGGCCTACCGTGCCCATACCTTGGCAGGTATAGCACAGAAGATAAGATATTTCAAAAGCTTACAGGCTGGCTTAAACTGGAGAAAAGACTTAAGTGTCTAGCGCGAGAAGGCTTGAGAGCGCGAGGGCGAAGGCAGACAGAACAAACCTTAGCGCGCCGCGAGAAGAACTACAATCCTTAGCGCGCCGCGAGAAGAACTACAATCCTTAGCGTGCCGCGGGAAGAACTACAATCCTTAGCGCGCCGCGGGAAGAACTACAATTCTTAGCGCGCCGCGGGAAGAACTACAATCCTTTGCGCGCCGCGAGAACAGTTCGTCTCGCGTATCGCAGGAACAGCTGGTCTTCACGCAGGCTTCCTTGTAAGGAGTCTGGCGCGTGGAGCTGCGCAGACATCCTTAGGCGGGAAGAACCAAAGGACAAGCAAAGAGTTAAGAGAAAAAAAAAGGTTCAAGGCTTAAGGGTTAAGCAGAGGGGCGGGACGGCGACAAGAGAGAAAAAGGGGCGGGACGGCGGAAAGGAATTAATATTATTATCATTATTAGTAATATATATATATAATAAATTTATAAAGATTATAATCAAATTTTAAATCTTAAAATCGGATCCGAAAACGGGTACCTGGGTCGGGTCGGATTTGGGCAGTTGCCACAGTCTCCCCTACTTTAAGAAATTTCGTCCCGAAATTTATCTCGAAGTAGGATGCGCAGAGAAAAGGTGCGGGTATTTAATCTTCATTTGATCTTCCCTTTCCCAAGTGAACTCGGCTCCGCGCTTGGACTCCCAGCGAACTTTGACAATAGGGATGCGACTGCGCTTGGTTTGCTTCACCTCACGATCCATAATCTCAACCGGCTTCTCAACGAAATGCATAGACTCATCAACTTGAACTTCATCAAGTGGTATGTGGAGGTTCTCGTCAGCTAAACATTTCTTGAGATTGGATACATGGAACGTTGGATGCACATTGCTGAGCGCGGGCGGCAGGTCCAGCTTGTAGGCAACCTTTCCCACTCTCGCAAGAATCTTGAATGGACCAACATAACGAGGTGCAAGCTTACCTTTCTTCCCAAAGCGGACAACACCCTTCCAGGGCGACACTTTGAGGAGAACAAGATCACCAACTAGAAATTCGAGAGGCTTCCGCCTGCGATCTGCGTAACTCTTCTGTCGGCTTCTGGCAGTCAGCAGATGATCACGGACCTTGGCGATTTTATCGGTTGTCTCTTGAACTAGTTCGGGTCCTGTGATTTGAACTTCACCCACTTCGTTCCAACAAATCGGTGAGCGGCACTTTCGACCGTAAAGTGCTTCAAATGGGGCCATACCGATGCTGGAATGATAGCTGTTATTATAAGAGAACTCGATCAGAGGTAGGTGTGAATCCCAATTACCTCCAAAATCAAGAACACAAGATCGAAGCATATCCTCAAGGGTTTGGATGGTTCGCTCAGACTGTCCGTCAGTCTGAGGATGATATGCAGTACTCATGTCCAAACGAGTTCCTAACGCAGATTGGAGAGATTTCCAAAAGCGAGATATAAAACGGCCATCGCGATCGGATATTATGCTCAAGGGAGTACCATGACGGCAGACAATTTCTTTGACATATAGATGCGCAAGTTGTTCAACACGGTAGGTTTCACGAATGGGCAGAGAGTGGGCAGACTTGGTCAATCGATCCACTATTACCCAAATGCTATCATGTTTGCTTGCGGTCGAGGGTAACTTGGTGATAAAGTCCATTGCTATACTTTCCCATTTCCACGTAGGAATTTCTGGTTGTTCGAGCAAACCAGATGGGCGTTGATGTTCAGCTTTTACCTTAGAACAAGTTAGGCTTTTAGCTACGAACACAGCAATATCCTTTTTCATACCGGGCCACCAATAAGTAAGGCGTAAATCTTTGTACATTTTGTCAGCGCCAGGATGAATGGAATACCGAGTTTTGTGCGCTTCACTCAGTATGACAGTGCGAAGAATCTCATCATTGGGAATCCAGATGCGATTGAGATAACAGAGAGTTCCATTCAGGTTAGGGACTAGATGTGCTTCCGCACCACACGCTAACTCGGCGCGTAGGTTGCCTTTGCTGATCGATGCGCGCTGCGCGTCGCGAATGCGCGATTCAAGATTGCTTTGGATCGGCACGAAGCGAAGCTGCGTGCGCGGCAAAATACAGTTGAGTTGACTGGGTTTGCGGCTGAGCGCATCGGCTACCACATTAGCCTTTCCAGAGTGATATCAGATCTCACAATCGTAATCGCTGATGAGTTCGTTCCATCGGCGTTGTCTCATGTTAAGTTCCTTTTGATCAAAAATGTGCTGAAGGCTTTTATGGTCGGTGTAAATGATGCACTTAGTACCATAGAGGTAGTGTCTCCAGATTTTTAAGGCAAATACAACTGCGCCAAGTTCGAGGTCGTGAGTTGTATAATTCTTTTCATGAATCTTGAGTTGCCTTGACGCGTAAGCGATAACCTTGCCTCGTTGCATAAGTACACAACCGAGACCTTGGTTGGAGGCATCACAATAAACGACAAGGTCGTCGGTACCCTCTGGTAACGTTAGAACAGGAGCTTCGCACAACTTTCGCTTGAGCGTTTGAAAGGCTTCTTCTTGCTTCGAGCCCCAAATATACGGTTTGCCTTTGTGCGTTAATGCTGTTAAAGGCAAGGCGATTTTTGAGAAGTTCGAAATGAATCGCCGGTAGTAACCAGCTAAGCCCAAAAAGGAACGGATTTCGGTAGGAGTGGTCGGTGTAATCCAGTGCTTGATTGCTTCAATTTTGGATGGGTCGACATGAATACCCATCTTGTTTACAACATGACCAAGAAACTGTACTTCGTCAGACCAAAACTCACACTTGGAGAGTTTGGCATAGAGTTGTTCGATTCGAAGCTTTTGCAACACCAACAGAAGATGTTGTTCATGCTCGGCCTTGGTTTTGGAATATACCAGAACGTCATCGATAAACACGATCACGAATTGGTCCAAGAAAGGCCTACACACCCGGTTCATTAGATCCATGAAGACAGCGGGTGCGTTGGTTAAACCGAAGGGCATGACCAAGAATTCAAAATGACCGTAGCGGGTTCGAAAGGCAGTTTTGGGAATATCTTCTTCGCGGATACGCAACTGGTGATAGCCAGAACGGAGATCGATTTTGGAGAAACAAGAGGCACCTTGGAGTTGGTCAAAGAGGTCGTCAATACGCGGTAAGGGGTACCGGTTCTTAATGGTGAGCTTGTTCAGCTCGCGGTAATCGATACACATGCGAAACGAACCATCTTTCTCTTTAACGAACAAAACCGGAGCACCCCACGGCGAAGAGCTAGGGCAAATGAATCCTTTATCGGTCAACTCTTGAAGTTGACTTGCTAATTCTTGCATTTCAGCGGGTGCAAGTCGATAAGGAGATTTGGCTACGGGGGATGCACCAGGAACAAGATCAACACGAAACTCGACTTCCCGAGCGGGAGGTAAACCAGAAAGATCTTCGGGAAAGACTTCAGGGAAGTCACGCACGATGGGGATTTCATGAAGTTTCTTCTTTCCTTCATCGGGTTTGACCACATGAGCTAAGAACGCGACACATTTCTTTCGTAAAAGTCTTCGGGCTTCAGCGCATGACATAAGTTTAAGACCGTTAGTGGGTTTCTCTCCGTAGATATGAAGATCTTGACCATTTTCCCGAGGAATGCGAATCAATTTCTTGGCGCAGATTACTTCGGCGCGATTTTGCGAGAGCCAGTCCATACCAATAATAACATCAAAACTTCCAAGAGGCATGGGAATGAGGTCGATTAGAAAATCGTGTTCATTAAGGTTAAGCGTACAATCTTTGATCACAGAGTTTATTATAATTGTTTCACCGTTAGCCATTTCAACTGTAAAGTTTTCGTTTGAGTTTATTCGCGGTCGCGCAAGTTTTTGTTCAAATGCGCGAGAAATAAAACTCCTATCGGCGCCAGTATCAAAAAGTATAGATGCATATTGTCCGTTAAGTAAAAATGTACCATTAACCACGTCATTATTCGCTTGCGCTTGGTGCGCGGTTATATTAAAAGCTCGTCCGCGCGCCACTTGGTTTGAAATTTGGTTAACCGGATTAGCTTGCGTAATTTGTACTTGCAGTCTCGGGCACGCGTTCCGGAAATGACTGGGGTCACCGCAGTTATAGCACAACCTGGGTCGTGGATTATGGTATGTTGATTGTGGGTTTTGCGGGTAGGTTGGTGGTGTTTGCGCGATTGGGTTGGCGGGAAGGACTCTACAGTACTCAGCAGTGTGACCAATACGGCCACATTGGTTGCATTGTCGACACGGGGTTTGAGTTGGGTGATGAAGTTTACAGGTTGGGCAAAAGGGTTGGTTTCCTGTGTAAGGTTTCTTAGTTGACGGGGCAGGGAGCGCGGAATTGGTTAAGGCATAGTTATGGACTACAGGGGGTGTTGGGTAGGTTGACAGTGGGTTAGGAGCGTGTACTGGAGGTTGGTAGGCGGGTTGCTGGACAATGAGCGGGTTGGTAAGCGCGTAGGCTTGATGATTGGGTTTGCGCCTGCGTTTGAGGTTGTTACGGTTTGAGGGTTCTGGCTTGGTTTCTGTTGGTTCTGGGACAGTCTTTGTGAGTTTGGTCTTCTCGGCTCCCCGCAGGAACAGGGTTCCTGCCCTGACATGGTTGTCGCTGAGCACAGCGGCCAACTCGATGGCGTCAGAGAGGGTTACTGGGTTCCTGGCCCATACAGAATCTTGAATTTCCATGGGGAGACCCCCAAGAAACTTTTCGATGGCGCGGCGGGAAGGGGTAACTAGGTGCGGGACAAGCAAACTTAGTTCGTGAAAGCGCGTAGCGTACTCGCGCGCTTCGCCACTGTACTGTTTCAAGTTCCAAAATTCCTCCTCAAGGCGCTTTACTTCGTTGGGAGGGCAGAATTCTCGAGTCAAAAGATCCTTGAATTCCTCCCAGAGCATGCTAGAAGCAGCCTCTGCGCCACGCGCGTGAGCTACTCCGTTCCACCATGTAAGCGCCCTTGATTCCAGGACACTTGAGGCGTATAAGGTTCGTCGGTCTGGAGGGCAATGGGTATGGAGGAAGGTGTTCTCAATTTTCTCGAGCCATTGGAGCATTACGGTGGCTCCTTCGAGCCCTGTGAATTTCGGAGGGTTACCCGCATTAAAGGACTTAATATTGTATCCGGAGGGGTTGGTATTATTTTGATTTAAGGCTTGGGCTATTGCGGCGGCCATTTCCTGGGAACGACGCTGCATACGTCTGCGCGAGGCTTCTCTCCTCTGATGACGGCGAGCTGATAGCGGAGGCATTCTATAAAAGTTTTAGTTTTTGTTAATATTTTGGTATGGGAAATCGTTTTAGCGCAAAGTATATCATTGTAAAGCTTGTTTCGCGGTGTTAAATGCTATCAAATTGTGAAGTAAAATATGAATTTAAATGCAAACTTAACACAGGTAATGAATTCGAATTGAAAATCGACAATTCATGCATCACCATGACTTTTCAAATTTTCAATTTAAAATATACGAGTAAATGAGTATTGGAGGTTGACAATTCATGTATCACCATGACTTTTCAAATCTTCAATTTAAAATATATGAGTAAATGAGTATTGAAGGTTGACAATTCATGTATCACCATGACTTTTCAAATCTTCAATTTTAGAACATAAAGTTAATGGGGATTGAAAATCAACTATTCATGTATCACCATGACTTTTCGGATTTTCAATGTTAAGTCCCAACAACAAACGAATATGTAAGTAAAGAAACGAATTGAAATTTAACAATAAAGATCGAAAGATCGCGGATAAAACATGAAATCATGTGCTGCGTATGTGCAAGCATATTTTATAAATATCGAGTAATTAACAATTAGCGCGCAATCATGAGATTTTTCTCATGCGCGAGAAGGGACTCTTAGGTATTCTAGGTCGTTACGTCTAGCCACCTAATCCTAAAGTCACGGAGCTCTGATACCAATCTGTAACACCCCGACCGATGGCGGATTATACATCGGGGCGCTACGAATTGTTTCATTACTCGTGACACTATTTGGGTGTCAATATTTAATAAATACATTTCATTGCGCATGCGCATAACACACCATAAAGTAACATAAATCACATATCATAACTCATAATATTCAAATACATAAATTTGTCTTGTTATATTTTAAACTAGGTCCAAAGTAAAAGAAAACATCCTACGTGTCCTCGAGTTTCCAAAAGCAGCTACAGCAAACCTGAACATGTGTTAAAATAAAACGTCAACACTTGCGTGTCGGTGAGAAATCAAGTTTAATAGATATAAATAGATAATAACAAAGCACTGCGCGCAACATGTGTATAACTGGTGTTCAACATAGTGTGTAAACAGATTGTGATCAAGCCTAAATAGATCATAGCTCATAGTTCATAGCGTGCTCCAAATCGAGCAAAAACAAATAATCATTCGTGTATGTGCAAACAAATCAAGAAAATCGTAACAATAGGTCTCCCGTGTTCATCTAATGGATCCATGAAAACTTCGGAATAGGCCGATCAAAGCGGTTAATGATCCACACATACAAATATACAACACTAGTAAACGTCCATAACACATGGGTTTTGCGCACATAATTTCATAAACAAGTTTAAGACTCAAGTTGTACGAACACATGAACATCCCAAAACGTTAAAAATAAAAGGGGATTAGGTACGAGATTACTCACTTGTAAAAGGTGCGTTGAAAGATAACGTAAGAACCAACTTTTAAACAAGCGAAAGTTAACCTATAAATAAGAGGTTATTGGTTTAACGATTGGTTTTTATGTCTTGAATAAGTCGCTTAAACAAATTATTTAAAAAGAAAATTATATATTATAAATTTACCGAGATTTCTGGGCAGAAAAGAAGAGAAGACGGATTGCAAAGAGGGGAGTTGGAGGCGTTGCTGAGGATCTTCGGCTGAGAGTACGGGAGAAAGATTTTGGGGAGTGTTTAAGTGCTTGAGTGTAGTGTTTAATTATCCAAGAAATTAGTTTTATTTATAGGAAAACCCTAGGGAACACATCCCTTGAAATGGGGAAAAAGATCTTATCAAATCAAAGCAAAAGATATCAAAAGCAAAAGATATCACAAGCAAAAGATATGGTGGCAGCTGCAGGGGATGGGGAAGGCTGACAGGTTACTGTTCATAGCATGAGAGGGGTCAGTCAAAGTACTGTTCAAGACATGGAAAAAAAGATTTTAAAAGATTATGTCAGTTACTTTTCTGACAACCAAGAGGGTTGGTAAGCAAGCTGCGCCGAAAGTGACTTTTCGGACAGATGTCAGATCTGGCCTACCGTGCCCATACCTTGGCAGGTATAGCACAGAAGATAAGATATTTCAAAAGCTTACAGGCTGGCTTAAACTGGAGAAAAGACTTAAGTGTCTAGCGCGAGAAGGCTTGAGAGCGCGAGGGCGAAGGCAGACAGAACAAACCTTAGCGCGCCGCGAGAAGAACTACAATCCTTAGCGCGCCGCGAGAAGAACTACAATCCTTAGCGCGCCGCGGGAAGAACTACAATCCTTAGCGCGCCGCGGGAAGAACTACAATTCTTAGCGCGCCGCGGGAAGAACTACAATCCTTTGCGCGCCGCGGGAACAGTTCGTCTCGCGTATCGCAGGAACAGCTGGTCTTCACGCAGGCTTCCTTGTAAGGAGTCTGGCGCGTGGAGCTGCGCAGACATCCTTAGGCGGGAAGAACCAAAGGACAAGCAAAGAGTTAAGAGAAAAAAAAGGGGTTCAAGGCTTAAGGGTTAAGCAGAGGGGCGGGACGGCGACAAGAGAGAAAAAGGGGCGGGACGGCGGAAAGGAATTAATATTATTATCATTATTAGTAATATATATATATAATAAATTTATAAAGATATAATCAAATTTTAAATCTTAAAATCGGATCCGAAAACGGGTACCTGGGTCGGGTCGGATTTGGGCAGTTGCCACAGCGGGGCCCACCTGGATCCATTCGTTTGGGGCGTATTCGACTAACCTTTTTGTCTTGTTTTGGATGGATCGAATGTGGACTCTCTTTCGCTGTTCAACCTTAACCATACGGAGGACATTCTTTTGCCCAGTTGGGCCCTGTTAATGTCATTTCTGGCGTCATTCTTTGCCAGTTCTTTTACCAAACTTTTTTCCATTCGCGCGTACCTTTTGGCCGCGATCATAACATCGTCCCATCGTTGCGGCATGCCATCTCTGCCTGTAAGGTTACGTATAAGATCGTCACACTTTACGTTTTGGCGAAAGGCTGCTCGCAGAAGTTCTTCACTTACGCCGCCGCTGTTCAAGCCTTCTTTGTTAAATCTAGTGATGAAATCTTCAAGTGTTTCGTTGTCTTTTCTAATGACATTCAGAATGTCTGCTAGGTCGGTCACTGATGTGTCGCCGTTGTTGGCTAAACTGTTGGGTGAACTTTTTTGCTAGGTCTTCCCAGCTTGTGATTTGACCATCTGGCAGCCTTTCAAACCATGCTCTAGCGGCTCCTACTAGGGTTAGCGTAAAGATGTGGCACCATAACGGCATGGTCCACCCTGATACTAACCCCTCGGATGTGAAGGTTTGCAAGTGATCATCTGGATCTGAGATACCATCATATTGGCCTACCGTTGGCGGGATTTTTGGATTCTTTGGTAGCTCTGCCTCGGCTATTCTTGCCAAAAATTTCGACTTTCCCACTAACGTCGTTGGTCGGTATGGTTTGGAAAAATCAACCGCCGCTTCTGGATGATATTTTACTAATTTTCTGACGTATGGCCCTTTCCAGCTCTCTTCATAGTCCAGGTTGTCTAGACGTGAGTCCGCCTTTTGGTTCGACCGTTGTGATCTCTCTCCTACTTTGCTGTTTTGTTTAGCAGGAGATGTTTTAGCGAATGGTGTTTTCGCCCAAGGTGGCGTTGAGTTTTCTTCAGACTCTTCGTTGCTACTAGAAGCTGTAAACAGTGATCTAGGTTTCACAACGTATGCCAATTTCTCTTGCAATTTTTCTTTCAGTTTTTGTTGTTCTGCTTCAAGCCATGCCATGATGTATGGCGGCATGGTTGCTTTGGAACATGTTTTTTGTTTATCTGTGACAGTAGGGTGAACGATGGAGGCATTAAGGAGCCCTCTACTTGTATCCTCTACGTCCAGATTTTCGATGTTTCCTTCTAGGTTAGTTTTTTGGCCAACCTCCTTCGGTGTAGTCTTGCCACTCATCTGAGTCAAGAACGGAGTGAGTTACTGTTCTAGCTATATGCACGGATGGTGCCAATGAAGAAACACGGATCCACCCCTCAAGGTCTAACACGTTAGTCCGAGGGTAATGGATGGGTATTCTACACGATGGGTTATAAAACCTTCTTGGCGCAGACAAGTGTACCCTGCAAAACAGAACACCGTGAGCTTGTTACGAGGAATGGGGAGGATTCTCTCGTAACCACCCTCCGGCGTGAGAATCAGTACTTGATAGTACAAGGTAATATAATTTGATAGTGATAGCAGAAGAAAGTATGTCTTTTACCATTTGGAGGTTTAGCGGTATTTATAGCCGGAGGAGAGAGTGTGTGGCCAACCACCTTGTCAGGTTTTTCACCAATACTATTCCCCACTCGTGCGGTCGTGGTGGTTGGTGGAAGTTGGTGGGCATCATGGCTTTTTGACAAGGACGTGATTGTACTGTTCGTACCGTCCTTTATGTGTTGTCCTATCCCCATTGGTTTGGCGTTTATCCCTATGTGGGTCACCATCTTTTTGTCCCATGCTGGTGGGACTTTTGCATTACCATTCCCGAGGTGTCAGGAAAAGGTTATATTGGACTCCACTCTTCGCGCCATTCACTACGCCCGACGTTAGTGATTTCCCGGCGCCTATTGTTCCGCCAAGCGTATGCAATTAGTTTTATACTTTGTCAAATGGTGGGTTTCATACCCTACCTCTACAGTGGACAAATTTCCTTTCTTTAATACTCCGTAGTTTAATTACCCCTTCCCTCTTTTATTTTAAGAAGAGAAAAATAAAAAGAATTAAGAAAATAACGAAGTTGCCGAATTACCCCTAACTTAACGGATAAAAATAGACGGAGTTAGAAAAAGTACTGAAATGACAAGTTTTAGAAAAGTAAAGTAGCTATTTGCAATAAATTCAAAAATAGTACTAAAGTTGCGTAATTAGACAAATCACAGGTACTAAAATGACACTTAACTCTAATAATAATAAAGGTATGTTGGTTTTTATTAGTCTCAACTATTGTATTATGGTCGTTGTCGGTCCCGACTAACGAATTGGCTACTGATGGTTTCAACACGTATTTGTTCCCAACGGTCCGCGACTAACGAAATCCTAACGCTGTTAGTTGCAAGTCGCCGAAAACCTTTTTTGGTCAGAAAAGTCACATTTTTTCCAGAAAACTCACCATTTTAGTCTCAAACATCTTTGTAACTTTGTATCGGACCTTTGGGAATCTTTTTTTAATAAAACTCTCAATTATTGAGGTCGCCGGAACCTAAGAACCATCGCTGGAATCAGTTGGTGGTGCTCAAGTGGTGGTGGTTGATTGGTGGTGGTGAGTCAATTGGTGGATGGCGGCGGATTTCAGGTTGTGTTTTTGGGAAAAAAATGTGACGTTTTCTGCCAAAAACGTTTTTCCGACGACTTGCAACTAACGGTGTTAAGATTTTGTTAGTCGCGGACCGTTGGGAACAAATATGTTAAAAATTGGGATTGTCACCAGCCAATACGTTATTTGGGGCCGACAGCGACCAAAAGACGATAGCTGAAATTAATAAAAACCAATATACCTACTAATAATACTAATAATAATAATTCAAGACCGGTAGATAAAACTGTTATTTTACGAGCTTAGTTATATATTCAGGTTTATTATAAACATGTTGAATAAGGATTTGAATCGGTCATTTTTATAATGGTCTAGGTGGTGGGTTTCAAACAACCCCTACTTCAAATCATTAATTGAAGTAGTAACTTATATAGGGACATTTTGTGTATTTTACACGTTTATATAAACTGAATTTATTAGTCGTGTCTCTTTGTATTTTAAATTTGTGTATTTGTGTACTTTCACTTCTTGTTCAATTAAATTAAATAGAGTAACAACTATTGACTCCATGATGGCCATGTGATTGCTAAGTGTTAGCGGAAATAAAGCAACAAAAGCATGTATGTGGAAACTAAAACATCCTATCTAACGATTCTATGATCGGACGCTCACGAAGGCCATGCCAAACATTAAATTTGTTATACAGAACGATTTGAATGTGTTTTGGTTGTTACAGCACATTAATTGATACCAAGTTGATTCTGGAGCTAGAAAACTTCTACTTGGACCAAATGAACAAGAGCAAACGGGACATATAATAGCTCAACTTATAGAGAGCATAACTTAAGTTACATCTAGATTTACGAGACTCATGAGTAGTGGACAAAAAGGTATCGATAAGCCAGATGATGTGGCAAACAAACATAGGCGGTTTGGCCCACCTGTCAAACCCGAGTTAATCATTTAGAGCCTTCATTTCGAAGTCAAAATTCCCCCATTTTTAACGATTTTTCGTTTATTGTAAAATACGTAAATCTTTTATTTGACTAATTTGCAGTTTTATTTGGGAAATCAATATTGTAATTAGCCGGTCAATTCCCGTTACCAGTACTTAGCAAAAACCTTTTACATTTAGACACTTCCAAATGCACATAATATGCGCAATTCGGGCTCCTTAGACAAGTTGTAGCAAAAGCTTCATTCATATCCCCACATTCCTATTAATGTTTTTAGAACTAATTTACACATCCATTAATCCCACTTCTAACTTTACAGTGTTTGTCTATCACGGGACTTGAACCCTCGTCACTTGGGAGGGACACCAATTACCAATAATTTGGAACCACTAAGCCAAAGACCCTTTGATTATTATGCAAATGGCAATTAAATCAATGTATTTTCTTTCTTTTGGGTTTACAGTGGCATCGACAGATAATACGCGATCTTAACTAAAACTTTTCGGCAAAGCATGGACCTGAATGTACATGTGCAATATCATCCAAAGAAAATGAAAGTGTAAGAAAATATCTGCGTTCTTTGCACAGCCCATGCCAAACAAGGTCATTAAGTATTAACCAACAAAAACCAGAAATAAAAAAAATCTATCTTGAGGTTTATATTGATGGGTTTACCAAAGATCATTCCAAATCATATTCCACTAAAAAAACATCATTAAAGCTGTACTGTAGTTTAGAAAATTATGAAACTCAAAATTGTATTAAAATTAATCTTCTCAAATTGTTGTATTTTTACAGTAAACACTCATGATACAGCCGTATGTGAAATCTAAAAGCTTACATATAAAGACCATGACAATTTGACTTGGACCAAAGTCAACTTTTGTGCTCCTGCTCATGCTCCTCCTCAGGCAATGCAGTCCCTTTCAGATCCATATGTCCTGAAATATCATCACAGCAATTAAAAGAATTCATATAGCATTTTGTCATTAACGAAAAACATGTTAAAACACTTGACAAATCAGCATACCAAACAAGGACACCAATGATGGAGGCTTTGAAGGTTCATTTGCCCTCATATCTATACCTGCATAACAATAATCCTTTTGTTTAATGCATTTAATCATATAATTTAGCGAGTACGAGATAATATATGCATTATGTAGCCATACACTTATGAATATAAAACTAAATTTGCCCCAGAAGCATACCTGAAGTTCCAACCGACTTCAACATATCCGATTTCTTGAATGTATATCCAATGAAATTAGAGTCTTTTGAGGTTAACATCTGCAAGTTCACACAAAAAATATATATATATAACTGAACCAAAAAAAAGAAAGCACAAGAGGCACACAGGTTTTTCATACAATGTAGAAAACAATTACCTTTCTCCAAGGTCCCACTCTTGGTACAGCTGACTGAGGATCATCCGCCTGGCATAACATATATTGGCGGAAAGAAACAAGAAATAAAGATATCATCACCCTTTTCAACCTTATTACAAATAATTACCAAATATTCAGAAAAAAGTATACTCACCTCAGGAAACTTTTCAAAATTC
The DNA here is from genome assembly GCF_021521415.1 of Bidens hawaiensis. Classification (NCBI taxonomy): domain Eukaryota; kingdom Viridiplantae; phylum Streptophyta; class Magnoliopsida; order Asterales; family Asteraceae; genus Bidens; species Bidens hawaiensis. Next base: position 11,167 of record NW_027496380.1, on the reverse strand, counting down.
CGAGTATCAAGTTCTCCAGTGACAATAGGTTTATATGCAGCTTCCATTTCATACAACATATCCCATTTCACCCCTTTAAACCACGGGTGTGTCTAAAAGAACATACATTATATTTCAATAATTAATTAACAATTTTAAAGCTCAAACGTTAATATATTTATAATTTGCACCTTTATTTCTTCCACTCCACCAGTACCCAGCCTTGATTCCACATCACATAGCAAATGACAGATCAAATCTCGGGCCTCTTTTGAAATTTTTGGTTCTTCAGGAAACTTCAAACATGTCCTCCAGTTTATAATCTTGCGACACGTCATCCTAGGATCATCAGAACAAAAAGGCGGATATCCAATAAGCATTTCATACATGATCGCCCCTAATGACCACCAGTCACACTCCATTCCATATCCCTTTTTTAGCAGCACTTCAGGTGCCATATAATCAAGAGTTCCAACCGTAGAAAATGCCTACAAAACAAAGTTTTACACAATAAAAACAATGCTGATGAAAGTTTACTGAAAGGTAATAGTTAATAACTTTTAAAATGTTAGAAAAGTAATAATACCAGTGCACGTCGATTACGTTTCCACTGTTGCAATTTCTCTTTTGGCATCAAAGAAACGTCAGTTAAAGGCCCTTGATTTTCATAATCTTCTTCGTTTAACAAGATTGATGAAAATTTACTTTCTAAGGGCTTACACAACCCAAAATCAGATAACTTTAGATGCCCATTTTGGTCTAGTATCAGGTTATCTGGTTTAATATCCCTACAAGTGAAAACAAGTTACACACATGCTTCAGTAGTTCAATGTACATAATGTTTTATCAGGAAATATAATTTGATATAACATGATATAACACCTGTGTATGTAGTTATGCTGGTGAATAGAATGAATGGCTAGGATACTTTCAGCCATGTAAAACCGAGCAACGTCCTCGGAAAGAATATCTTCTCTCATTAGCAAAGTCATGATGTCACCACCAGGTAAATATTCCATTATAAGGTACAAATAATCAGCATCTTGAAATGAATAATATAGTTTTACAATGCATCTGCTATCAACCTCCACAAGCAAATTCCTCTCAGATCTAACATGTTCAACCTAAGTACACAAAACATTAAGCCGTTTGCAGTACTATCTTGATATAATATAAAATCAAATACCTTTAAACAAAATCACATAGATCAAGAATGAATTCACATGATTCCAACAATAATACCTGCCCGCGACTAAGCATATCAGATTTCTTCAACTTTTTCATTGCAAAAACTTCTCCTGTAGTTTTAGCACGACATAATCTGACCTGCATAATACAATTAAAACAGGTATGAAATCAATTATACCAAAACATCTCAAATCGTTGCCGTTTTAGTAAAAATTTAGCCTTAAATTTTGCAAACTGAAAAGTAGCGATTGCATCGAAATTAATGATTGTAAATTCTTATGATACAGTGTTAGATATATTAGTGTAACTGGATTAACTTGTTAACCAATGTAAATCATAATATTCATCAAACAAGTCACGAGGTGTGGGGTGCACGCTTATTTGAGTTTATTATGATCTTAAATATTAGTTACTCATTGGTCATGTAGCTCATTTTTCTTTGAAACTCACGCAACAAACATACTAAGTTCTTGTCAGATTATTATTTCGATCTGAAAGTATATCACGACTCTCGTTTTACGAATCCCCAACAAATTAAGATCCTAGGGTTTGTACCTCGCCGAAAGCGCCTTTACCGATCAAAGTCAAAAGCTCGAAATCATCAATCCCAATCTTATGCCTCTGCAACCTCATGTACTCCGTCTCCTTCTTCTCCAAATTCCTTAACATTTGCTCTTCTTCCTCACTCGACACCTTCGCCTCAGCCGCCCGCCTCTGTAAAGCTCTTCTCCTGGATACAAATCAACACCATAATCAAGGCACAGCATCGATAAAACACTTTGTTGACGCAATAGAAACCAACTAAGAAACTACAATTTTGTATTGATCACACATCTAAAGCCTATTAAATAGATTTAACCCTAACTCGGTGACAAACATATTACCACACTTAGGTCCTTTCGCATTCACCGACTTGTGCATAATTCATGAATCAATCATGATGATAAATAAGGAGAAGGTTAACATACAAATGAAATTAACGAGATAAACGTGAGAATCAAATAGAGTAATTATACATACAAGTAGAGTAATTAATTATGATGTAATTACATAATTACACTACTTGTATATATAATTACTCTACTTGATTCTCACGTTTAGCACGTTAATTTCATTTGTATTTGATCCAAATCCGATAAATAAACCCTAGAAACTAGAGAAACTGAAATTATAACTACCTTTCCTTACGATCCTGCAATCCTTGGAGATAATTCTTGTAATGATTCTCAATTAACTGTTTAGCAGCAGCAGCTTTTTGTCTAGTGACCGGAGACGAAACGGCGACGTCCGGTTCCAGATTGAATCCGTGATCCGGCCGCGTGACGGATGCATCACCGCCGTCCATTTGCGGTTGATTGAATCGAATCGAACGGAATGGAAGTCGTCCAGATCTAGAATGATAATGATAATAAAGAAGTAGTATGAGTATGAGATTAAAAACCGAAGGTTCGGTGTGATTGGAATCTTATTATTATGAGTGATGAAATCGAGGTGAAACTGACTGACTGACAGTGAGCATATAATAATAATAATAATAATAATAATAATATGGAAGGAAGATGTAGGGTTTGGGTTTGAAGTATGAACTGTCTGTCAATGGTTACAGGGTGGACTCTGGAGTGCAGCTGACGCCAGTAGCATCGCCATCGTGTTATTTGGGATCTCAACATTATTATTATTATTATTATTATTATTATTATTATTATTATTATTATTATTATTATTATTATTATTAATTTTAATTTTTATTTACCTGATTCAGGATTAACAGAGGAGCAAGTATGTCGTGATTCAGTAATTGACGAAATATTTGGATGAAATCTATCATCTATGTGAGCACCTATAGTAGATATTGTATATTAGGCAATAGCAATAGCAATAACAAAAACTCATTGGTGTGTTAAAGGTAGGTTGTCTGACGAAATCCATCTGAAATGCGTCTTTTTTAGAGGTTTAATATCGCACCGACTTCGAAAAGTTGTTAATTTAGCCGGAGCCGGTAGAAACCAAAGAACAGCCGGAGTCGACTGTTTTTGACCTATTACTTTAAGGATGGAACATGGCAGGGTCCGACGGTTTTGATCTCTTTTTGATCGGTTTCGTCAGAAAACTTACATGTGTCAGTTTTTTATTTGGATGATGAATTCTATCGGAACGCTTCCCAATGTAACGCCCCCGTCCAAATTCCTCGGGACAATTATGGATTAATTGAATGTTATGGGCTATTTTTTATTTCTCTATAAAAAAAGGTTATTTTAGGAATTTTCTCACATGTAAAACATGTCCGTCCCTGTACAACTAGATAATGTTAATCTTAACCAACATTTTTTTACTAAATTTGTGTCCATCAAATTTATTTGAATTTAATCTCATGGCAAACTATTTGGTGTTAGGTCTTAAGTCATATTCGGTGTCGTCTAAGTCCGACCAACAACTATAATCAATATATATATGATTAAATTTACATTTGATTTCGTTAGGATTTCATATCCAATTTTTTTAATTGTGAGAAAAAAAGACAAAACCGTGTTTTGCAACCCTCTTTATTTTGGTGGTTTACCAAAAGGATGCATTGTCGTTGTTGCTTTATGATACATGTACAGAAGTACTATACCAACTAATTGGTGTATGATAATAATGTATATTTCACCGATGAGTGTGACAAAAGAGAAGTAGGTGTTGGTAATTGAGTTTCTCTCTCATATTTGAAAAAGAAAATGATAGAAATTAAAATACTATATTATGTATTAACTTTATATCTTATGTATGTACAATCACAATAATACTCTAGGTTAGCAATGCCCTAAGACAAGGGTTAAAATAATTATATAGGAAAACTAAAAGACTAAAAGCATACCCTCCACTTCATATATGTAATTTTTTTTCTTTTAACAACCATCATATAGATCCTAGTTACTTGGGTAACCCAATGTTTAAAGTTAACCCCGTACGCTCTCGAACGCGGACAATGTTGGATAGCCGATGCCACCATCTCTTGTTCCGGGGAAAACCCACGGCCCGAAGGCCTACTGTGTGGTAAAACCATAAAAACCGATTATGATTGAATTCGAATTTGAGACCATACAATCTCCGACTCAAGTCTTCATTTCCCCTCCAATGCCAGTTGAGCTAAAACTAATCGGCTCTTTCACTTCATACCGGTTATGATGTTGTGATATGTTATTAGGATAATAATAATAATAATAATAATAATAATAATAAATTGATTCCAAAATTGATGAAACCATGAAATCATCAAAACCTCATAACCAACATTATTCCGGTTGTTGCCTTTCAACATGCTTAATAATGGATCCACATGATTCTACTTTCTAATATTATGAGATTTGAACTTGGTTATCATATGAACTATTTTCACCTTAAAAATTATAGATGCTTGGAATAATCATAACTAAAGATCAGTTGTGATCAATTTAGAATTTTGATTAGACTTATACCAAACCATCAATTGTTGGTTCGTATGATATAACTAAGTAGTTTCAGATAAAATTTATTCGTTAGAACTTACTGTTTTAGATGAGATCTATTGTAATTTCACTACATTGTAATTAGGAGTTATGTTTTGATATTTGAATAGTTCTATTAATACTATATCTATATGATGTATAACAAAAGTTTGTCTTGTTATTCTACATATAGGACTGATATTAATATTAGATGGACCAATTAGGCTCACACACACAAGAATTCAACATTGCACCCGTAACCTGGCCCTTTATGTATGTTTTTGAACCCGGGGTTGTCCAACTAGCTTATGATTTGCACCCCGTTCATAATTAGCTTGGTAAGTGCTCGCTCAAAGTCATAACTTAGTTCGAGTTGATCTAGCCGAATCCGATATGATATGATGATAGCTCACTCGGATTAGTTTATTTTTTACATTGTATATTGATTGTTTGTGCTTTGTTATAACATGTTGTTTGAGAGTTTTAAAAAAGAAAAAAAACATTAAAGATCATCAAAATTCAAAATAACCTAAAATAACCAAATGAACTCATAGATCTATTGGATACAAGCTTACTTTCCATCTAAAAATGAAGATTGGGTACCGAGTTAACTTGATTGTATTTCAACGAGCTTGAGCTGATAATATAGTTTGACCAGTTCGCTACACGAACCTATTTGAAACAAACTTGTATTACTTGAAAATTTTGAAGGTTAACTTAATCCATACCCTAGTACAAATGTTTATTCTTGTTGTTTGTTAACTTAAATGTTATTAGACAAGTGGAAGTAATATATGAGGATATAAATATAAAATAAGTCACGTCATGCGTGTGTATTAACTACTAAGTGGCCAGATCACATTGTACTTGTAGCACATCACGTGTGACAAGCTGACAAAAGTGAGGCTGGAATACCCTTAAGACTTTAATATCTAGGTGTATTATGTTCTTTTCCCCGTAGATATATACGTGTTATGATTTAACTAGTAATAATAGTAATGATTAGTTAAACCGGCTTATTCATGTCATATAGACAATGAACTTTTAACTAGTCATCTTTTAATTTAAGTGTTGTGAGTTAACTTGATTTAATTATATTTAAAAAAACAAAAACAAAAGATGTGATTAGTTGTTAATGGGATGGACTCTCTTATTATTTGTGGTTCACACCATTATGCACATGGCGCTTGTGCATATGGCGTGGGGTCTTCTTTGGGACAACGCGGTGTTCATGGTGTTGTCTTGCCTATGTGGCAAGGATGACGCTCCTTAACTAGCTACAACACATAATCTTGTGAACCTCAACCAAATACCAAGTTCTACCATTGTTAAGATGATTGTACGAACGGTAAAAATATCTTTAAGTTCGAACAAGTAGAGTTTTATGATGGAGTTAAGATTAACTTAATTTGTTAGTGTATTTAGTAATTAGATTAATAATCTTAAATTTCTAAAACCAAAGGTTGTAAGTATTAGAATAATAGCACAACAAGTGATCATAAGGGGTTTTTTATATTTTTTACGTCTATTATATTATTAGGGTTTGGATTAAAAACAAATTAAATTAACGTGTAAATTTAATTTGTTTTGAATCAAATAAAGTAATTATGTATTACACCATAGTGTAATTACATAATTACTCTAATTCTATATATAATTACTCAACTTAATTCTCACAGTTAGCACGTTTGTTTAATTTGTACGTTAACTTTCTCCTATATTATTATAATATGCATTATATTTGTTTTAGAAAAATTAATATTGCATTATCATGATCTTTTACAGCTTAACTAGTTGTTGCCTGAATCTGACAAACCCAACAAAAATTCTTGTTACGTGAGTGCGTAACCTATCTAACCTCTCTCGCTCTCTTGCCTTCTAGACGTAGGTGTGTATGCATGTATGTAAAGATTCGAATGGGTGTGACTCAAGGGCGAAGCTTCACCGAGGCACGGGGTCCCCCCCCCCCCTGCATGTTTTTTGCGCAGTAGTGTAAATTTACCCGTTTTCGGCCGGAAATTTTTATACGTAGTGTAAGTTTAGCCCTTTTCGGCTGGAAATTTGAGCCCGGCCTCCTCGTTTGTGAAATTTTGTATACATTTTGAGCTCGCCCCCCCCCCCCTCCCCGGTGCCTCAGTCCAAGCTTCGCTACTGGTTTGACTGCCATGACAATGGAATAGACGTATACATAACATAAACAAACTTTCAATATAAAAAGGTGCCTTAAACAATTAGAACATTTTTATGTGAAACCATGCAGTAAGCCAAAACTCGACTTGTGATATAAATGAAAGAGTGACTTGTAGCGGATAACAAAGTTATACATCCTATCGCTGAGAGTGGCCTTGATCTTATTATATAAGAGAGGAAATAAAGTTATGGACTTATGACAGGGATGTTAGGTGTTGGCTGTGTATGATAGTCGTATTTAGAGAGGGATATAATTGGATGTTATAAGGCCATTTCTTTTCAAATGTATAACGACACTCCTGCGGTTGTCAAGAAAATGTATAATTTAATAGCAGAGCTAGATACATAGTGTATGAGTTGTTTAATGAAAAAAAAAAGTCCAGAAATGTTAGCTACGGTCTACGGGCTTGGGCCCAAAAATATAATTCTTAATCTTAATACCAGAAAGTGTTAGCCATGGGCCTAGGCTAGGGCCAGTATTTGGGTCTGATTCTAAACATTATTACCATATTCGATTTACAAACCCACCCACAAACAAAACCACCCGACCTGACCCGTATCGAGTACAATCCGACCCGCAATTATCCAGTACTCGGTGTACACACTCTTTCAGCTAACGATCGTACAAACAGTTGCCAGCGCGCCTTTTGAAACCCATCTCTATAACCGAAATTAACATCATCCACAATCCTGTACATAATAATAATAATAATAATAATAATAATAATAATTAGGGTTTATGCACCACCAAAACCATGGAATCAATTTCATCACCATCACACGTTCATATTCATCTCCACCACACAAACCTTATCTCACCTTCCACTAACCCTTCCCTCATTTCCTTTCCCTACCGGTGGTTTTTCAAACCATTGCTTCCGAACCGGTTGAAAGCTAGTAGTGTTAGTGGTGGTGGTGGTGGTGGCAGTGACGGTGATTTGCTTAGGAAACCAGCGGTGGAGGTGAAAGAGGATGCGAGTGATGAGGATGATGATGGAGAGAAGAGGAGAGAGGATGGGTGGATTGATTGGGAGGATCAGATATTGGAAGATACCGTGCCGTTGGTTGGCTTTGTGAGGATGATTCTTCATTCCGGCAAGTAAGTTAGTCTTCGGTTCGCCTTCTTAGTTGATGTTGTATAGTTGATTATTCGTTAATTATTTTGCTGATTTATCAATTAGTTAGATATTTTAGTGTAGAGAAAAGATAGAATACAATCATTGCTTAACGTACATTAGGTACAAGAATACTTATATTCATGAAAACGATCCATGAAATCACATCACAAGATCTCGAAATCGTCAACACATATCCAATTAATCATTGGTTCACCGAAATAAACAGTTTTGGATCGTTAATCGATCAATTTTTACTTTTCTTCATGAAAACCCCTTTGAGCGTTTTAGTATTTTTGGCTGAGCGTTTTAGTATTTTTGTCTCTGAGCGCTTTTTTTTTGCCTTTGAGCGTGATTCGCGTGCGTTAAGGATTATTGTACGTTAACCTGACCCTTTTAGTGTAATTGGATTAACTAGTCGACCGTTGTAATCATAATAAGCATTAAGCAAGTTAGAGATGTGCGGAGTGGACACTTGTTTTAGTTTCTTATGATGAACGCTGGGGTATATGTCAACACATAATCACAATTATTAATTTGGATTTGAAGGCAATGGTAATGAATTTTGATTCTCGAAATGTAACTGAATAAGTCAGTTTTAACAAACCCTAACTGCTCATTAGAGAAATAGGCGTTTGTTTCTTTTGGTCGCTCATTCTGGTTGATCTCTCACGCAAAATTCATACTGTGTTCTTGATCTCAATCAGAGTTTTATCCAATTAAAGTATTTGGGGAACCACCGAATAACTTTTTTCAGTTTCCATACGACTATCTGAAAATCCAAGCCAAAATACCCGAAATCCCCAACGTTAGTAATATCGTTGAACCCTAGACGTTGGCATCAAACTGGACACCATCTATTTAGTATTTAGAGCTTGAAGTTATTATTGGTTAGAAATGTTTGAAGTGTGCTTTTAGAAATGAGTTCAACGGGTCGTGCACAGTAACTTATCGACGCCAAAGAACGATAACTTTGTTTTTACTAGGATCGGGTTTGCCATTCAAAAGGGGGTGGCGGCGCAGCTTGTTGCCCGCTTGTCCATCTCTCTATTGTAATTGGATCCTTTTATCTAATAATAGAAAATTTTAACAAAAAAAAAAAAAGAAAAGAAATGAGTATTGTTAAACTGTGAACATTATAGGTTCAAGATTAAGTTAATAAGTTATAGCATGTAGGTGTTAACTTTAGGAATTTAAGTTATACAGATTGATCTATTCTACATTGAATTTGTTGTTGGTGCAGATATGCAAGTGGTGAGAGGTTAAGTCCCGAACATGAGAGAACTATTTTAGAGAGGTTGTTGCCATATCATCCTGCAAGCCAGAAGAAAATTGGATGTGGCATTAGTTACATCACGGTTAACTCTCTCTCTCTAAAGACCCACACACATGATTTTAAATGATTCTATGCCCTTAATTGTCTTGTAAGCCTTAAAAGTTATAAATAGATTCACTAATTTATAATATACTATCTTTCAGATATATCTGGAAGAATAATAGCAGTCTTCCAATGTTTTTTAGGTTTAACTAAATAATAGTTTTGTTATAAATGTAGAGATTTATTGTAACATTTGGAGTGCAACAACATTTTTGAAATTCATAATTGAAATAGTCTTAGTTCTACTTTGCGATTAATGACAATAGTCCATTAAACATTAAGTTATTGATTATGACAATTGTCCATGAGATTAATTGCATGTAGTTTGTCATGCATTTCTTAGGTTTGGTGTTATCTTTGTTAACAAAAATTCCATTGAGATCATTGTATTGGATGTTTGTACTTTAGCGATGTCACTCGTGTCGGGATGCAGATTGACGGGTTATATTGTTCAACCCGAACATGACCCGTATTTCTATTCATGTCTAATACATCAACCCTAACCCGCACACACTTAAAATCGTATAACCCATTTATCTAAACGGGTTGGTAAGTGATAACCAAGTTGTAAACATGTTAATCGAGTTGATGGGTTGTAAAAAAAGGGTTATAAATGGGTAAGTGGGTCGATCTGTTTAACTAAGCAGTTTGGCTGGTTAACCCATTTAATTAAACGGATTAAACAGGTCAACCCGAACACGACCCATTTAATTAAACAGTCAACCCAAACATGGCCTGTTTTTAAAATGGGTTAGATATGCCAATCCAAAACCTGATTATTTTGGGACGTGTCGGGAATTGCCACTGGCAGTAATAATTCACAGAGTCACAGGTTTTAGTTTTGATATAGTTCTGTTTTTGAGTCTGGATTTTGTTTTGACAAAATCAATATGCATTAAGCAAGAAAATTGAGGTTGATGAAAAGGGTGATCTGGTCATTTGACTCCCATCATGGGTGTGCTGTGCAGTGCACATGATGTCTTTTGAACTTTATTGTGCAATCGAAACTTAAACTAAAGTTCCTCTATATAATAATGCAAAATTTAACTTGTAACAACGTCCTACTTTTAATATTTTTCATCAACATAAAACCTAGTAACCTGTTATTAAATACGGATGATATGGCATCGTTTTTCAGTTCTTTTGCCATTTCACCGCCACCCACTCATTTTCTAAGTGTATTAAGAGGGTGTCAAGGATTTTTTAAAATAAATTTTGTGTTAGAGGTGTGCTAACTAAGAAGAATTTTATGGAATCATTTAGGGACATTATGTGAGATTTGTTTTTTATTATTACTAGAAAGTAGAATATATGTGATTAATAAAAAAAAACAGCTGTTTTTTTAGTCTTAGTTAAAAGTTAGATGAGTTAAGTAACACATCAAAACGCTCACAAATGCCTACATGTCAGCAGCCCGATGGGCAAAAGCCGCAAAACCATGACACCTCATCGCATGCTATTTACAGGTTGGTTACCATCCAGATTTTGAAAGCTCAAGATGTTTGTTTATAGTGAGGAAAGATGGAGAAATGGAGGATTTTTCATATTGGAAATGCATAAAAGGTTTGATAAGGCAAAAGTATCCTTTATATGCTGACAATTTTATCCTCAGGCATTTCCGAAGGCGTAGGCATAATGATTAAAAGTTAAACCATTGTTTATGTTGTATTTATTGAGATTTTAGCTTGCATCAAGATTAGTGTCATATGATGCATACATATGATGCCATTTTGAGAAAATGTAAAGATGAACTCTTACCTTCTTTGCAGTTTAAATTTTCTCATTTGTTTTGGGTGTTTTTAAGGATTAAGCGGAACACATTTTAATGTTCAAATTTGTTAATCTTAGCA